>NW_010176799.1:3064-4935 GCF_000695765.1 Mesitornis unicolor | reverse complement strand
ATATTTATATTTATATTTAGATTTAGATTTAGATTTAGGCTAATGTTTCTCTTTCACAAACAGTGTCATATGAACACCAAGAAAATCCACGGCCGCAGCTGGTCCTGCTGTGGGGCAGTGACACTGACTGTACGACTGTGACATCCCTTTAAGCTCAACACATCCATTCGACAGAACACAGAGATCTTCGCTCACTCAGCCAATCATTTACTTCTCAGTTTATTGCCTTCTCCTCCCCTGTCACTGCGTGGTCGCAACCACCTGCAGCACTGGGCTGTTTGGTTTTATTTCGGTTTAAGCCAGCGCTGACAAAAACACCTGGAGCAGCTCTGAGCCAGGGAGGAGGGAACAGAGAAGCAGAGATCTCACAGCGAAACCACGGGGATGATGGCAGCACTCGCATTTCTGATGGCAGAACTTGTATTTTTGATTGCAGAACTCGTATTTTTAATGACAGAACTTGTATTTTTAATGGCAGCACTTGTATTTTTTTCGGCAGGCGCTCAGGCAATTCCTAAATGAAGATTTTCTTCACCCGCCGTAGCAGCGATGGCTGCTGGGTTTTTCAGAGGAGATGCAGAGGACGCTGCTGCAGAAAGCAAAGCGCAAGGAATGACCCTGTATTTACACTGCAGGTTTATTTCAGGGGCTGCAAAGAAAAATACTCGTGGAGTCATTTGCCTTAAGCTCAACCTTGGCAGCTCACTTTAACAAATACTGACACATGGATATCTTGGCTAACGTGCTTAACTGGATAACAGAAACAAAATAAAACCATTAAAAAATGCACTAGAAGTAAAGGAAAAATACATCTGCAACTGCTGGGAGATTTGGGGAGTCAAAACACTTTCAAAGCGGAAGAAAAGAAAGACGTAACAGTTTGTGAAACTAAAATTAATCTGACAAGAGAAGTGTTTTGCATGAGCTATGGCTGAAGGCAACTGAAACCGTCCTACCCCAGCACCACTGCTGTAAAACCACCGTATGGCCCCTGGTGTTTGACACCGCAAGGGGCTCGGTGGTGGACGGAGCCTCCTGAGCTGCGGGGTCTCACGGGGTCTCTCAGCCTCTACCTTGTACCTCCTACCTTAGCAAGCTGGAGCACAGGAGGTTCCAGCTGCAGATGAGGCCAAAGTTTGTGAGTGTGAGGGTTATGGAGCATGGCCCAGGCTGCCCAGAGAGGTTGTGGAGTGTCCTTGTGTGGAGACACCCAAAGCCCTGGCCGTGTTCCTGTGGGACTGCTCTGGTGATCCTGCTCTGGGGGGGGTTGCACTGGGGGAGCTTTCCAGGGCCCTTCCAACTCCTCGTATTCTGGGATTCTGTGATTCTACAGATCAGAGCTAAATCTAATTTCAGATACACTGCACAAGTAAAGAGACTCCCAACTTTAGGTAAGTGGAATCAAACTATTCTGGAGCAATGAAGCCGTGCTGCTCGATTTATCCTCAGAGCTTTCATTACAAACCCTACCAGGCATAAAAACCTTTTTGCTCCATGAGCATCACCTCACAGCTGCTGTGGCTGCTGAAATCAATGAACGCTGATCTTACGGACGGGTAACGCATCCCGATAATTCATCCCATGAGGAGTCTGCAGTGTCTAATCCTGCTGCCAGTGTAAATTGGATTTATTACCTGGCACAGAACCAGTGCTTTCCATACAGTTTTCAGGCATGAGATGTTGACTCCTTGCCTTTAGAAGGCCCCAGATGCAGTGTGATCAGGACCAGGACGTGTCCCATCAGCTCCTCGCTCGTGGAGCTCAGTGTGAAGCCCCATGGGCACACGGACCAGGTGCTCACCTCCGCATCCCGGATGGACCCACGCAGCTCTGCTGGGGTTTGTGGCTGATTCTGGTTGGGCTTGGGAGAG
>NW_010176799.1:0-3023 GCF_000695765.1 Mesitornis unicolor | reverse complement strand
TTGCATGCATTGCCAGGGGGTTGTCTGCCTCCAGATCTACACATCCAGGGCGAAAAGGCTGCACTTTACTGGTTTGGAAAGAAAGCACAGTCAAGCTGGACTAAAAATACAATATCCCCCCTTCGACTGTGTGCAGTCACCAGCTTAAAATAACCCGATTTTAAACAGCTAACGGGATCCAGATGTGTCACATGAAAAACTTCCTGTAAAGGCCATTAAACCACACTTTGAGAAGCACAGAAACATCTCTGGTTGATCCAGTGCTGCCCATCTCCACAAGTACGCACTTTACCACTTTGAATGGGGACTGGGCCTCGGATGCGTGTCAAAACAAGATCAGACAAGCGTTTCACAAGAGATCTCCCTCACCCTGCTAAAATGAAGGAAGAAATAATGCTCCAAAATCCTGTCTGATCGCAAGATCCCACAGCTCCCCCCCTGCACTCACCCTGGGTAAGGCCGCGGCTCGCCCTGCGCTGCTGAGGATGACGCGTTCCTGTTATTGCGTTATGGGTTTAGAAACATCAAAACATCAACTGCTGGGTTCGTGCAGAGACAGCGGAGTGTGCTGTGCACTGGTGACGCTGAGCAAACAAGCTGAGGTGCTCAACAAACATCCCACATCATATAGGGTCATCACACAGGGTCATCACACATCCCACGTCACACAGGACCATCAAATACCCCACATCACATAGGGTCATCCAACATCCTATATCACATAGGACCATCACACATCCCACATCACATAGGACCATCAAATATCCCACATCACATAGGGTCATCCAACATCCTCCACCACATATAGGGTCATCCAACATTTTACATCACATAGGACCATCAAATATCCTACATCACATAGGACCACCAAATATCCCAGATCACATAGGGTCATCATACATCCTACATCACATAGGACCATCAAATATCCTACATCACATGGGGTCATCATACATCCCACATCGTGTAGGACCATCAAATATCCTACATCACATAGGGTCATCAAATATCCCACATCACCTAGGGTCATCATGCATCCCACATCACATAGGACCATCTAAAATCCTACACCACATAGGACCACCAAATATCCCAGATCGCATAGGGTCATCATACATCCTACATCACATAGGGTCATCAAATATCCCACATCACATAGGACCATCAAATACCCCACATCGCATAGGGTCATCACACATCCCATGTCACATAGGACCATCCAACATCCCACATCACATAGGGTCGGTCATCCAACATCCCACATCACACAGGGTCATCTAACATCCTACATCACATAGGACCATCACACATCCCACATCACATAGGGTCATCTAAAATCCTACATTACATAGGACCATCAAATATCCCACATCACACAGGGTCATCCAACATCCTCCACCACATAGGACCATCCAACATCCTACATCACATAGGGTCATCTAACATCCTACATCACATAGGACCATCACACTTCCCACATCACATAGGGTCATCCAACATTGTACATCACACAGAACCATCAAATACCCCACATCACATAGGGTCATCACATATCCTATATCTGGGGGCTGCAGCATGGCCAGAGAAGGGCAAGGGAGCTGGGGAGGGGTCTGGAGCAGCCGAATGATGGGGAGCAATGAGGGAGCTGGGGGGTTCAAGTGGAGAAGAGGAGCTGAGGGGAGACCTTATCCCCTCTGCAGCTCCTGAAAGGAGGGGGTAGCGAGGGGGGTCGGGCTCTGCTCCCCATAACAAGCGATGGGATGAGAGGAAATGGCCTCAAGTTGTGGCAGGGGAGGGCGAGGTTGGATCTGAGGGGAAATTTCTTCCCCAAAGGGTTCTCAGGGCCTGGCAGGGGCTGCATGCGGAGAAGCAGAAGGGGAATTATTCAAAGCCAGTTGTGTAAAACCAAGAGCTGAATCTCGCCGTCTGTCCCATCAATGTTTACTGTGCAAAAAACTCACCCCACAAGGAAAAAGCCTTGTTATATGGATGGATTTATATCACGATATAAAAATGTGGAGGAAAATCTACATTAAAGTGAGGGAAGACAGGAAAATCTTCCTCTGAGCATATCAGAAGGAGAATGACTTTGGAAAAGGCCGATATTTCATGTTGTCACCCCAGAAAAGCCTCCAGCACTGACATCAGCTGCTGAATCAGCCGATTTTGATGTGACCGATGCCCAACCGACAGCGTTTGCTTTCCCCATGACCTTTTGCTGCTCAGTTTGGGCACAGCTCCTGCTCCGAGGAGCCTCTAAAATGTCCCTTCTCATTCCTGGTGGGTTTTTCTTTCTCTGGATCTCAGCTGATGTGTCGTTTCAATGGGTTGTTCCTCGATTTTGGGGTCCTTTAGGAGGAAAATTCACAACCAAGAGAACAGGCGTGGAGTTGGGTCACTGCAGGACAGGGACTTTGCTGTGCCAGCACCTCCTGCTTCACCAGAAGCGAGGGTGTGAAGAAGTGCAGCATCCTCACACAACGCTGCTCCTTGTGAAGCCGAACGCTTTGGGCAGTTTATGGTTGTGAGAAAACCCTGCAAGTTACAGGGAAGATTCTCCTTGTGCTTCTTTGAGGTTGGATGAGATGATATTTAAGGTCCCTTCCAACCCAAACCATTCTGTGTGCTTCTTTACAGAGTCCTTCAGTGAAGCATCTTCAGTTTTGGGTATTACTTGTGACTGGTTGTGAACACCACAGGACGCTGCAGACCTGTGCATTCCTGAGCCACAACGCAGATGGAGCACACCAGGTTTAAGGTACACAAAGAACTTTAATTTAATGGTCTGCTGCCATCAAAAGGAGGTTTTACACCTCTCACCCCAGAGGAGCAGCTCCATCCCTTCCTTTGGATTGCCCAGCACACATCAGGGCCCTCCGTGAGCCCATCCAAATTGCTCATCCGGCACATGGTCCCAGTCTTTATCAATAGGTTCATTTCCACAGGGCTACCGAGGTGTGGTGGCTCCCAGCCAGGTCCCCACGGCTGCCCAAGTCACAGAATCACAGCATCGCTCGGTTGGA
>NW_010176798.1:161643-169613 GCF_000695765.1 Mesitornis unicolor | reverse complement strand
CCAACTCCTGATATTCTCTGATTCTGTGATTATCAGTGTTCCAGAAGTATTTAGTTTTGAGGTTTCCTTGGAGTCCACCATTCAAATATACATGTGTCTTGAGTTATCCTGAAACTGGCTGTCATTCTATGATATGGTGAACTGAGAGCATTGCAGAGGTTAACTTTAGCCTGGCAAAGCCTGTAATCCTGTTGTTCTTAGTGGAGAGGATCTTCCAAAGGGGTTAGTTCAGTGTCCATAAAAAATGAGGTGTTTAGCTCATGTTTTAGAAGCGCTACCTCACTCTGTTGTCTATAGAAGGTTAAATTTAGTTTGTAGTCCTTTGAACACCCGTTATTCACTGGTATATTTAAGCAAATCCTTGATTCCAAAAGCACTATCTTTTACCTCTGACTATATGGATACTAGCCTGATTGTTGCAGTTACATAGATGAAGACTACAGACAAAGGTTACAGATTCCGATTTTTCATTATGTCTGTTGTCCTTTGTATGATTTTAAGAAATTTAACTGCATTTTCCTGATTCCACTGAAGAAAACTGTAAATACACCAGTGCAAAATATTCAGACGTTCTTTTTGCAATCCTGCTGCATGAGGGAAGCTCCTAGTAATTGCTGGGAGAAGTGAGAGAAATTTCAGGGTTAGGTAGCTCACTACCTCTTAACCGATGCTTTACTAGAAAAAAATGCATCAGGAGGGTAAAGTGATGGAGCTGCAGCAGATAAGACTCAGTGGAAGCAGTTAAGAGTTGCAGGATGAAAGCAAAATATGGCCCATTTGTCTGGAAGTCTCTTTGGGGTTTGAAGGTAGAAATGGCACTCTAAAAATGTAAAATGTTACTGTACACCATTAGGGAAAGCTTCAGCTCAGCATGCATTGGAGCAAGTGGCTGTGACAGCTGAACTGTGTATTTAAAGGGTGTGCTGGTAAGGCCCCTCTCATGTTCACTTACCTTGTATTTATGCTTGTTACTGTTGTTGGTGAACAGTGATGTAAAGGTACATAAACAAACTACTGTCACCATGCACTTCTTGTTGAGTCTCGTAATTGAAGCAGACCCATAGATGACTCTCACACCAAACTCCTAGCATTCAGCCATTGTGGCAACCCTGGTATTCCACTTGGTTTTCAAATTCCGCATCATCACACTGAAAAGCTCGCTGTCTCTCTTGTAATATGTTTTTTTTTCCTTTCTCCTTGTAGAACATGATGAATGTGGCAGCGGACAGCATAACTGTGATGAGAATGCAATCTGTACAAACACTGTCAGGGGACATAGCTGCACCTGTAAACCTGGATATGTGGGGAATGGGACCATCTGCCGAGGTAAGTCCCTTACTCTAGAAATACCATAAAGGTAGCAGACTCTATTAATATTTTCTGGCAGTCACCTAAGTTCTGGTAACTTGTGATGGCTGGATTCTGTCAATGATTCACTGTGAGATTTATCATCTGGCAAAAAGAGTATGCATGGACATGATGGGAATTGATTTGTGCATAACTTCTCAGCAAGAAGGAAATACCTTTTGTCTAGCATTCCAAAAATACTTTTCATTTACTGTCATGGAATACTGTCATTTGAGCTAGTATCATTCAGCCTTTGAGTGATGATCATTGTTTTATAATCTGTGGATGATACATGCTATAACCTTTGTCTTTTAAAATTTAATCATGTGTCTTTTAAATTAGGTTAATTGTCTTTTATGTTAACATCATATGGTTGTCCTTTGACTATGCACATCAGAAAAGGGATTTCTTGTTTGTTTGTTTGGTCTTTACCTTTAAATATGTATTTTGAAGATTTCTCAGTTATGTAAGCAAGAAATACTAATAACCAGCCATGCTTTCTGTGATGTGGTGAGTCATTTATTGAGGGTGTTTTTTTGGTTTTATTCCTGTAGAGAATGAGAAGCAAATATGTTATATGAAGATAGAGGAGAGAATGCGTTAACTAATTGTCTTAGTGAGGGCTGTGTCATGAAGTACTACTGAGTTGTAACTCATACATTTATGAATTATAATTCTCATAAAAAGCTGATTTTTGTCTTGTCTGGGATTGTATTCTTTCTGACTTTCTAAACAGAATTGTGGTAATAGAAAATTAATTTTTTTTCAAGTAACAACTATTGAAATTGAGGAATGCACTGGGTAAAATATTCTGTACTTACTTAGGGGGCTCAAGAGGCTGGATATTAATTTTCTAGAATGTTGTAAATTGACCAATCAGTTCCTTAAAGGAAAATGAAGATCGATGTCATTCTTGTTTCAAGCTAAATTTCTTCACCAAGATTAGCCTGTCATCTGCTGAATTAGCAGCTCGTTGCATTTCGATATGGCTTTCTTTGGGTACTGTCTGTCTGCACAAGAGCATCCTTGTATTTAAAACTATAAAATTATTTCTCAAGATTTAAGAACGAATCAAAAATGTTATGAAAATAGTGAGCAAGTTAAACCTTGGTCTGTCTATATTGAAGGTCGGCAAGTGATACTGGGGAGAAACTCGTTGTAGTATGTTTTCCATCTCTGCAGTAAAAATTGCAGCATAGACAGCTATAGTTTTAAGGAAGTCTGACTTAACTGCCTGTGTGACTAATTTTTTTTTTTTCATTTTTTCCTGAGAGTAATACAAGACAACACTTAATCATATTTCTGTGAAACAGGGATGTTTGGATTAGTTCATAAAAATCATGTTTTCACACTGATTTTCTTTGTTTGCACACCTGGATATTTGGTTTAATGTGCCAGAAATGCTAAGCAAAACTTTTACTGCATATTTATTATTCTAGCGATGTTGAAGTAATGAAATTGCCCTGGAGAAATGATGTAAATTTTTACTTTCAAAGTTCTGTTAAAATCAGAGTTCTGGAAAAAATATACATTACACTCTGTTTTTAGTATGCCTTGAATTGCACATGTGAATACTTTATAGTTGCCTTTTTGAGATGGGTGTACATGGAAATAGAGGAGTTCTTACACGCTGACTGAAAAGCATGAATTTAAAAGAAAACTGGAGATTATAGGAAAGTGTTTTGCAGTCTAATAATTATTAAAAGTCACTAGGGAAAAGAATAATCTATCGCTACATGGAGTGATTAATACTGCAAACCAGCTAATATTAAAATAATGTGCATTTTAGTAAATAGTAAAACACTCTACATATAAAGTAGTGGTCTGAGTTTCTTGGCCTGTGGTTCTGTGGTCACTTGAAGTTTTTACAAGTTTGGACTGCTCATTTAGGAAATGTTCCCATTCTACCTCTTTTTTACCACGTTTAATAGTGATATGTTTTCAGTTACCAGTCATAGTGGTTTCCTTGCACAAATGTGAGGGTTTGCAAAATGAAACACATGTGAATGTGTCAGGAAACAACTACTGATGTAGTATTGTAGTAGTTTTGTGGCTTTATCTTTAGGTGATGTAAATTAGAACAAAATAGATGTAAGCCAAGGTGAGAAGTTTAATGTAATACCATCTGAAGATATGATAAACATTCTCCTTGAGTCATTTATAAGTGCTTTTTAAAAGTCATTTGAACACAAAACAGTTGTTCCAACTACCACTGAAATAACTTATCTCTGTAGTTCAGTAAGAAATCTTATTATTATTGTCCAGCAATAATAAATAAATAAATAATAAATAGAAAAAATGGTAATTTTATGGTGAGAGAAAAGGCCTGGCTTTATGCCTGGTTCTGTAGTCTGTTTCGACAGTCTATTTCAGCAGTGTTACAGAAAAATAAAATCAGAGGAATGTTCGTCTCTGACTTTACTGGATAACACTGACAGTCTTGATGAAAAAACCACAAAGTACTGTTATTTGTATGTATGTGTAGTTAAATTGCATGGTGTACTTCTGGTAAATATTACGAAATTACTCTGGCAGGAATTTGTGATGTCTGCATTTTTTAATGAAAATATGGAGAAATAAAACAGACAGATATAATCTGGATAGGAATATTATGATTGCTGGTGATTTAGAAATGAAAATAAAAAACAAATGTTGAAGAGAGGCAAATTTAAAAAAAAATCTCTATAATCAAGCTGTCACACTTCTTGAATAGAAAATAAATTTCATGCATAAGAAATTGCTTTACTGTAAATGTGGTGGACTAGACTATGTAATTAAGGACTGGGTTGTGTCAAACTAGATGTGGGAACTGTCATGAGGAAGGTGGTGGAAAAGGATTCACACCAAGACCGAATACACTTCTGCATTAAAATAGACACTGCCATAGTTGAAGTGACATAAAAATGGAAGAAGTAGTTACATACATAGTTACCAATATATAGATAGTAAGACTATGTAATAGAGCCAAATAAGACTTATTTCCTATGGATACTCTCGATGTCACTGTTAGAAGAGAGCTTTAGCACCTCAGAAAGACACTGAAATTCTGGCAATAGATCAAAACAGAACGAAGCTGAGGTGAGCTGAAGTGACGAGGCAGGACAATATTGTGCCATCACCGTGAGTAAATTTGACAGAGTACTGGACCCAGATTCAGATAGATTATATCTTAAGATTTCTTCAGAAAATGAAAAATAAAATAGGGACATCTTTGCTGGAAAAATTGACAGCATTAAAGGCAGAGGACAGAGGTAGTGAGTTGAATAGAGAGAGATTCTGAATCTACAGATTTGTTAAGTTGCTCTTTTCTGTGAAGGAAACTGAAAAACTTCAGAAGAACTATGAGTGATTCAGGAAATAAAAGTAGTTGTACATGGGTAGCGGGAGACTCATGCCATGCCTGTTTACTGGAATACTGTAAATGAATTATAGAATCAGTAGGTAAAGGTAGAAATAAGGCTAGTTGAAGCAATTTCACTAAAATTCAGGATAGGATTTAATGGTGCAACTTAGGGTAGAAAGCAAAGGTGATAAAATTGATTTGGTAACTGCATGTACTAGTTTAAAAAAGAATAAAAAGGTGTGATGGGCAAATGACACCCTTGTACAACACCGCACTTTGCTGTGTGGCTGTCAGGATGGTCCTTGTAGGAAATCAGTGTTTAGTGACAATGGTTAGATGAAAGAAGTCTGAAACTAGGACAAACCAGGTTTATGAATAACCCCTGACCTGCAGACAGCTTTGTGTTGCAAGAGTAAAAATTCTGTCATATAAAATGAGTAAAACTTGCTGTCATGACTCTAGCTGAAGAGCCAGGGATATTGAATACAGAGTTATATACCTTATTTAGACTCTTGGTGTACTGCTGCAGTGTTTTGGTGTGAAATCTTGGCAGGGCTTGAATCTGGGAGGCTGGAAAGTGTATTCAGGGAAGATGTCTTTCTCTGCTTTTTGTCTTCGTAAGTTCTATTTCCAGTTCCACTTGGCAGCCTTGCACAGTGTGCTGGGGAAGTGACATGTTGAAGTGGGATGCGCCGTTTGTTAAAATACGAAGGACTTCGTACTCCGCCATCTACGTTAGCAAGATGGAAGCTAACATGTTTGCTGTGCAGTCCTACAGTTCAGCAGAAGTTTGTGACATACCTTGTGCCTTGTACCACTGACTGAAGTCAAAAAGGGGACCCAAGTTATATTGAAACATCAGCAGGTTTCCTAAAATAATTGATGACATTTGAGATTAAATGCCTTAAAACAAATGAATGAAACCCCAGCCACCAGTTTTTGAAGTGGCTGTAGATCTGACTTTTCAGTCTGAGCAGTGTGCAAGTCACCATCAAGGTTTTGTTGCAATCAGTTGTTTTCTTTTGTACAAGGAGACTTAGACATAGTATACAAGCCGTGTCCTAATTCTTTGTATTTTTTTCCAAATGATTGTTTTAAAGTAATAAATTCTGCCCACAGAAATCCATATATATTGTCAGACTAATAGAAGTGGCCTTGAGTAGACTTGGATGGTGAACAAAGGCAATTCTTCTGAAACACAGACAAGGTGTGTTTGCTAATTTTTTTTTCATATATCTCTGTATTGGGGAATGAACAGAAGCCTAGCACTTAAAACAAGTGCAAATATTTTTCATTGTACTTCTGCATTTTACTTGTATAGTCTGTCTAACAGGTATATTTAGTGTGCTATTAATATTTCATTTAGTGGTTTCTACTGAGGTGTAGATTTATTAGGATGATTAAATGAGGTGGATTTAGTTACAGTCATAAATTCTAAAGCAAATGTGTGCAATATGACTGATGCCTGGGCAAAGAAACATCAGGTATTGTGAAATAAAAATCAAAACAGTGTTTATTCTAATTAGTATTCAGGCTGTAGAATGGTTTATTTCTGCCAGAGTATAGAATATGATTCTCCCCACCCCCCCACCCCGTTATATTCTTCTGCAACATTTCCCAGGAGACACTTAAGGGATTACAACTCAGTGTCTGGTGTAGTCTTAAAGATGAAAGCCATTATTTTTAAGTGACTCCATTCTTCTGGTGTAATCTGCAAGTCCAGATTAGTTTCTTAATTGTACTGTGGTTCTTCGTATATATTGGCCTTGGAAGGTGTGTTTGGGAGTGCGGTTGTTACTGATGAACTTACTGGTCACTTAATGAATAACTTATTTGGAACCTGATATGAAAAGTAGCCAGATTTCTAATAGAAGCACTTATCTTTTAAAAAGTAATGGGAATAGTCATATGGAGTCTTTATGCATAACATACTCAGAATGCTTACTGACAACCGGAGTATGTCACAGGCTTGAAAATTGCTTCTGTTTGATGTAAATCAGTAAGTTGGCCTATTTTATATTGTTTTAATCACAAATTGTAATTGGAAGGATATGTTGTTTCAACAAACGGCCGTCTTTATTTCATTGCAGTTTTCTTCTTTGTTTTCAGGCAGATATTTTAAAAAGTAATTAGTCTGAAATATATTTAATAATCTGAAAGACGTGCCTATGAATAAACCTGTATATTTTCCAAAGTGTAGGCATTATAGTGATGGTGCAGTTTGCAGTTGACTAAAGACAAAGGAATTTGGATATGTTATGAAATTTTACCTGCTATGGAAAATACTCAAGAGTATTTTTAGTTAAGAGCTAAAGAAGAAAAAAAAAATCAGTCTCTGGTTATTTCTGTGCTGGGTTGTCTGCTCTTTTTTGTATCCCTTTTCCATTGACATCAGCAATGCTAAGGTATATTAACTTTAAATGCCAGCAATGTGAGACAGTCAGACGTGCTGTTATCTTGATATTAAAGCATATCAGATCACTGTAAGGTGACTAACTGCCACTTAGGTTTATGTTTTTTGTATTTATGTGTGTCTGTTAGAGGTGGAGTTGAAAGCCTTTATAGAGCATTGGAGCACATTATGAATAATGTGTAGGCCAAGGCTGAAGTGGAAAGAAACGAACACGCCTTTCCCCATAGCGTTCAATTTTTGTAGCTGTAAGGCTTTGAATGGTTGATCTGCCTTATCATGGCTTTAATTGCTGTTTTGGTCCAATATTCACAAGTCTCATGAAAGAATATATGAGTTTCAACTCATATTGAGATTCTGATCTTCATTCTTCACAGTCTTGAGCCCTGTGTAGTTTGTTGTTTTTTTTTATACCTAATACATGTGTGAATAAATCACTGCAAAAGCAGATAGGTACATTCACATGCATTTTGTGTCATGGCATGTGGAAAATGCCATGGCAAGCATAAGACGCTGGATAATCGTGCTTTTTGGATGAAACATTCTACATGTAACCGATTCAATAATTTTAAACCGACATACAGATATATTTTTGAGTTATATAAACTCCCCTTGTAAAGTATTTGCTACGTACTTTTTAAGTTCCTTCAGTTCTAATGTTCTTTGTTTAGTTTTGAACTGTAAAGATGTAAAATAATTTTGATGAAATTAAGATGATTTATGATAATTTTTTCTTACCTAGATTTAATTATCACATAGATTCAGTTGTGTGAAATGTTGAAGTTCAGGCATAATTATTTTCATATTAAGAGCTAAGCTGTACAGATCCACTGTTATGCAGTCCAATTTTACAGCCTCTCTAAGGGCACA
>NW_010176798.1:149801-161612 GCF_000695765.1 Mesitornis unicolor | reverse complement strand
TGATTGGATCCTGGTCTGTGTGTGAGATTGTTCAAGATGATTTAAAATGCCATCAGTTATCGAAATAGATCATTTAAAAACCATGATTAATGTAGCTTGTCAGAATCCAGATCCTGATCTCTTTGCTGTCACAGATTGTCTCACTGCTCTGTATATTAATAGCGAATTTAAAAAGAGTGCAGCACTGATTTGTGCTTGCTGAGGAAGTGGTCCAGTCCAGAGCAACTGTTGTATCTGTGTAAGAGGAAGGAAATGCTGTATTTATCTGCAAGTGAAATATTTTAAAACATAATCTGACAGGTTTTTCTGCTTGTATGAGTAAGTCCAGCGGGCTTAGCAGACCTACTCATAAATGTTTATGAGAGTTCCTAGGTTCTGAATCTGAACCAGAGATTCTCTCATTGACTCAGTTGCTTATTGCCTGCTATTGCTTTGGTTTATATTGGTTAATTTGGAATCTGCAGTTCACTCTAGGATCAAGGTACAGTAGGCATGTACAAAAGAATTACGAGGTTGATGACAAGTTAACAGACACGTTCCTTGTGATCTCCTGGGCAGTAAAACTGGGTTGTAGAGGAACATAGGACTATTTCAAATATTCATTGCTTTCTCTTTTAAAAGAGTAGTTAATAAAAGTAAAGATTTGAAGGTTTAACTTTATATTTACTGTCTGCACCATACACTGTATTTGTTTTCTACACTCTGAGGCCATCACAATTGGTAACTCCTGTTTGCAGCAGGATTATCACCTCCCAGGTCTCTTTCACAGAACTCCTTGAGGAGCCAAATCCAGCATCTCCTAAAGTCAAGAAAAAACATTCTAACGCCACTAGAATGGTTCATTCATGTTACCCAAATAACTACTTTTTTCTTTCTTCCGGTAGTATTAATATCTAAAATTTGAGCAAAACTTACCAATTATGAAGTCCTCAAACATGCACTGCATTCAAAGAACTCATTTACTGTGCTTTACTTCTTTTTTGACAATAGAGCAATAGACATCAATAGCAATAGGTCAGTCATTTGGTCTGCAGTATTGCCCGCTTTAAACTTGTAATCCTTATGATGCGTGAAACCCAGTCTGTTTAAATCTCTGATCCTCCTGGCCTGCCCTGGGAGCTTGCCATGCAATTATTTGGAACAAAGTACTTATTTTTTCATGGTGGGTGGGAAAAATCAGTTTAGTTAGAGCATCTTGACTATATCACTCCACAAAGCCTGTTGCAGCGTGGGCTGAAGCACAGTAGCAATAGCAGCAGAACGCGCTCTCCTTTGTGCAATCAGTTACAGTGTGCAACCATTTCAGGATTAATGTATATGGAACGAGCTCATTAAAAGGCAAGAGAATGCCAAAAATGTTGAATTCTTTCTATTCCCTGTAGAAAATAACTGAAGAATATTAAAACTGAATAGAAATATCTTGCCCAAATGTAAAAGAAGAGCATTGTGGTTATTGTTATTGGAAACAGTAGTACTACTGCGCTGTCACCCCAATGCAGAGGGCAGTACTTTTTCACACAGCACATAATTAATCTGGAAAACCCTTGGCCACAGGGTAGTGAGGAGGCTGGACAGATTGAAAAAGCTGCTGCACATCAGAAGAAAATCCCACCCAGTGGGTGCACAGTCTTTGGTTTAAGGAAGGTCATGGGCTGCAGAGAGAGGAAGCATTTGGGATATTGAAAATTTAGGTCACCTATTCAGTCTTAAGTCACTTGCATCCACTGCTGAAATACAGTCTTTACAGATAAAATCACAGGTGGTGTGGATTTTTTTTGTTCCCTCTGCCTTGTTTGGTGCACAGTATAGACACATCAGTCAGTGAAAGAGATGAGGTCCTGAAAGTAGATATTCAGTGTTTATTATTTTTGTTGTTCATTGTGTGACCCAACTACTGTTAGCTACTGTCCCAGTATCTGTAGTATCCCAGGTCCTTCTGAAAACAGTCTGTACTGTCCTTATCAAACAATTGCAATGGAGTTAAAAGTGTACCTTAGCTACCTTTATGTTTTCTTGCCAATATCAGTGTAGTGTTGCAGTTTAGTTTTTCAAGCATTTGTTCAGGTTTTCAGGAAGGGCCTCTGGTGTGGTCTCATGTCTTTCAATGTCTTGAGGAAAATGATGTTACTCTTTGTGGTCTTGCCATTGGAAGAGGATGTGGGAAAAGGGGTTCAGTTCCAGGTTCCCAAGCAAGCATCTTACAGTTGGCTTTCCTCTCTGCAGCTCCTGCAGTCCTCATTGTCCTCCCATTCCCTCTGTTCTCAGCTGTACCTTTCCTCGGTGGCTTTGTCTTCTCCTGCCTTGGTCTGGCTCGTGCACCATTGTGAAATGTGATGAATGCTGGAAGAATATTAAAGAGGGGAATATTAAGTGATTAAACATTTACAAACTGAAATGACTTGACCAAATTTGGTTGGATTTTCAGACACATGGCAAAAGGCGTAGCCTTCACATCTCTGTGTCAACGTGGGGGGCCCAGGGACAGTGGGGACTCTAAAAAAAATATTCTTTTTTCTCAAATCTACCTGTTACTTATTTTGTTAAATAGATGGATTTTTTTGCTACAGTGCAGCTTCTGGTAGATCTGGAGCACAGCAAAAAAACTTAAATTACAAATGGTTTACTTGACCACACTACTGAAAATGGTGCTTTATAGTAAGAAAAACTTGGATTGCTCTGCATGTAGGTATTGCTTACTTTGTTTGCGTGAGTTATGTTGGTTGACTTACTAGTTTTGGAGGTTGCATTTATTTGTTGAGGACTGGGAATGGTAAATCTGAAAGCCATGCAGGATGTTTGGTGGGACGATTTGCGTACTTTTAGCTGGAAAGATTCTCCAGTTCAAGTGTTTCACAGTGGTGCTGGTGTTTTAGCCTCTGCAACAAATTCTGAAACATTGAGGCACCCCTGTGTGTGTATAGAGTTCTTATCTAAAGTGTTCAGCAATAAAAATAATAAATGTGGCTATGCTAAGTAAACATATGCTAAGTACAAGACTAATGGCAAGCTTAAACAGTATACTGCGAATGGTACCTGAAAGAAATGTTGCAGTGAAAAAGAATCTATTCCAGAACCTACTAAAAAACCCAAATGGTGCTTTGAAGATTGTACCATCAAAATGAATTATTAGGTGAATTCAGTACATGAACTACAAGAAGAATGTGAATTAAAATAGCTTAGAAGACATTAAGTGCAGAGGGAATTAGAAGTTAAAATAAACCAAGTAGAGGTGGGAATTGAAGGGTTCCCACTTTTCAACTTGATTTAAAATTTAGTCACCCGAGAGTAAAAATGAACAATTTGTGTGCTATGAAAGCGAAGAGTTTTTATTTAGGTATTCCTGAAGGGCCAGAGCTACGTGACCTATGTTGTTATTCTGCTGATAAATACACAAGCATCTTAGTGTGTCACCTTGATGGCGCTTGCAGTTTTCTCTTTTTTTCAGTTGTGTGCCTAAAGATGGGAATTGTCAGGCTGGATTTTTGAAGCTAAACTTCAAAACTGACTGTTTATTTGAAGGCTGTATGCTGCACAGGCACATCAAGCAGGGCTTGAAATTTTAAAATTATGTAAAATTCACGAATGTACCTTTGTTTAAAAATATAAAAGCAATACATGTCCGTATCTTTGTGCACGTCCATCTTATCTGTCTTCCTCTGTAGCCTGTTAATTATGTTGTAGCCTCAGGAGTCTAAGTATATGCCTCCCATAGATTATGGGTTGCCTTTGCTGCCACTGATGAACAGACTGGATGACTGTTCTCAACTGTCTCTTGTACTGTTAAAATGTATCCACCCATTCCCTTGAGCTTATGATTTCACAGTGTCTGATGGCTTTGCGAAGGAGCTGCTGTGAGTAGAAAGCCCTGGCATGGAACAAAATGGCAGTTGGGTGTGGAGCTACTGGAACACTTGCAGAGTTTAAGTAGGCAATATCCATTCCCCTGCATTAATTATAATAGTTTACGGATGCTCATTAATATGCCACTTTTATTATTGAGACACATGGTTCTACTGCTTTCCTGACGCCTATTATTTCCTCCCCGTGAACAGAACAAAGGAAACAATAGTCATCTGACATTGCCATGACATACGTTATTTCCCAATAAAAGACTGAGGTAATCAAATCAGTCCTGTATGCACAGCACAGTATTCCTTTAGCCTTCGGAGACAGGCAAGTGAGAAAATTCTTAATGTGGTAATTTTAGACCTGACTGAGCAAGGTATGTGTCTAACTAAAAGTAAGTGATTGACTCCAGTGAGACTACTTACATAATTAGGCACTTAGTTTTTTAGTTTCATGCTGAATATGCTTCGCTGTGTTTATATCACACAGGTTAGGATAAACACAGACAGTAAGCATTCATCTTTTGCTGTGGGTATCAAGGGGAGGTTGAATTCATTGTATTTGAAGAAATGATAACTGAATATCCAAATCCACCTATTGCTTATCTTTGAATCCTCAGCAAATAGAGCAGGCTTAGAAGAAGATTTAGAAACTGATTTTCAGTGACATCACAGAGAAGTAGTCAGAGCCAAAATAAAAATGAGTGGGAATCTGTAAGTGGTTGCTAATGGTTGTTGCCAAGTGATTTTGAGTGCTCCATTATTTATTTATTCTTTCACTACTGTAAAAGCACTGGAATTCAGAAGTGGCTCATATGGTAAGGTCTGATCCACTGAGTATTTGTACCCATTGCATTAAATGTTCATCAGGTGAAAGAAAAAAAAAATCAAAAAGCACCTGCACACAGCTGGAGTAGAGAACAGGCAATGTTTTTCCCATCTTATGGCTGCTTGCTGTAACCACTTACACATGGAGTACTGCATCCCTGTGCTTGCTCTCCTGCTCCCATGTTTCCCATGTGTTCAGTTGTGAGATGAGAGGAATAAAGATGGGAAACTTCCTGACAGGCTCTTAGGGCACTTGGCCACAAGGACAGCGGGGCTGGGAGTCCCACGCAGACTGAGGCAGCTTGTTTTCTGCTTATTCCAGCTGCCAGCACCTTATTCTGTGCCAAAGGTTTGTGCAGTGTCTCAAGGTTTGTGTGCTAAACACAGGTGCCTGGCATCTCTAATGGTGCTTGGTGGGTAGGCTGGAGAGGAGAGCTGAGGAAGAGTACTGAATGGCATTTTCAGATGTAGTCACCTAAATTCTGTCCACGTTGCATTTGAGGCATGCACGCGCTTTTTTTGGATCTTTTCCTATGTGTTTTTCCTTAACGTATTGCTTATAGTACCGTTCCTGTTGGTCTGTATGTCTGCTGGGAGTTACACTTAGCAATATGGTAAATTATACCTAATGCATGAAATCGGGTACATGAAAAGAAGTGTAATTAACTGTCAGTGATGAAGGTGGATGTTTGAAATTTGTAAGCAGTGTTTCTTTGTGCTGAGTACTTGAAACTGAAGATTGCACATTAAACAGAAGTATGATATACATCTTGAGGTATAACTTCAGGTACTTTTATGATGTATTTCTAAGCTCTGAACTGTGATTTTTGTATAGGCTTAAAAATCTTTTATATTGCTGTGTTCCAGCAGTCAGTGAGAAATATGCTGGCCTTCAGTGCAAATAAACTGAGCTGCAGAATGTGACCGAGTTTAATGTTAGCAAACCTGGCATAGTGTATTTGCATCTGAATCCAGTTATTTAATAGTTATTTAAACTTTAATGTTCTTTCTGACACTATGGTCCTGATAAACCTTGTAAACTGTCTCCTAGGTCATACCAGACAGGTGCAGTCAGGCTCCCATCTGCTCTAGAAAGGCATGTTAGGCACATGATAATGAAGTAATATGCAAGAGGACAGATAGTCTGTTCTTGCCTTGAAAATTATATTTAGCAGATAATATTTCAAACTGCTGCAAGCAAGAGCTTAAGCTGTTACTTCTCATGAAATTGTGCAGGTATTGTGAGAAAAAGCATCCTCATTGAGAATATGTGCCTTTTAAAGAATACATGCACTCTTCTGACACTGACCACTGTTTATTTGTAGCATGGCGCAGTGCTGAAATGCTTCGCAGGACTGATTGCTCTGAAGTGTCAAAGGTTGCCTTCACATGTCTTATATTGGCAACTTCAATGTACTGCAAAAGCAACATTTATCTCCACTTAGCTGAGCCACTTAAGCACTTCTTTCATCCACAGACTGACTCTGCTGTACAAGGATGAAAAGACTTCTAATTTTAGGGAAATTCTTTTAACCCTACAGCTGCTAACATGCTGGTTTATAAAATGTGCAGTAGATGGAGGATGCTCAAGCTGGTGCCTATGCAGGCAGTTATTCACATTTATGTGGACGGTGACATTTGTTCATGAGGACTGTTGAACACACAGAGGCTTTAACACGGCCTTTTTAGCATGTGCAGTGATAAACCACTGTAGATGTGGAAATGTCAGAAACGTAAGTGATCTTACTAGAAAGGAGGAAAGTAGAAACTTTCATGCAATGATAGCTGAATTCTGCTTTACGCTTGGGAAAGGGAGAAGACTGAGAGGATCTTCATGTTGGAAAGTGGAGCATGGCCCAGTCTTATGAGCAGCTCCGCTTGTGTCCTGCTGGCCAGAGCACACACAGGGTGCTGGGTGCAGAAAGCAGGGACTTGCTGGGCCCTGTGTGTGGTGGGCTGTGCCAAGCTGTGTAAGCTCAGCCGTGCCTGCAGAGCAAAGTACAGCGGCTGCTTTGCTGCCTCCAATGTCATATCTTGATGCTTGCTCAGTGCTACCTTGAGTATCTCCGGAGTGTGGTGTGAGGACTACTTTTCTTCTTTTTTTTTGTATTTAGTAATCTGAAGCCAATTTAATATTTTCTGTCATGTTTCCACTATTATTTTTATGTAATTAAGATGCTAATATAATTACCAGAGTTATTGTTGAGCACAGCCTACTCGCCTTTTCATGAAAGTCCCCAGCTAAATAAGCAACCTTATTCAGTCATGTTAGGTGTTTCTCATTAAACTGTAATAACTTGAAAAGTCTTCCAGTAAGTCAGGTGAGACTTTCTCATGAATGTATGATAATTATATTTGTGATAGATTGTTTAAAAATATCTTCTGCTAGCGGGGTTATTTGCATTTCACTTGTGATGTTGACTAGCTGACATGAAGTCTCTTTTTATTGCATTACTTCAAGGATGCAGGGAAGTGAGTAATGGGTATAAAACGATGTGAAGACATGCAGACCTTTTAAGTTTGAACCAACGCAAAGCTTAATGTGACTTTTGTTTTCCAAGTCCAAAATCAGTGCAGACATTTGGAAGTCTCAAATCCAATCCTCAGCAGTTGCAGATCCAATTTATTAATCTCACTATGTAATTGTGCATTTAAACAATGCTGATGGAAGTGTTTATGCAACACGATTGCAATAATCTTGTTATGTTCGAGTTGTGACTGCTGCGTTGCCAAAATATGGTTTTATTGCAAGTTTACTTCTTCAAAAATGTATGTTGGAAGCCAGAATTTGTATTGTTAAATGAAATGTAGGAAATTCAAGTACATTTCAGTGCAAAACAGTAACAATTTGTTGAGCTGGTCAATTGCTTTAAAGTAAATAAGAACTATATATAACAAACAAACCGAAAAGAGAGTTGACTTTAACTTCTTTCTGCATGAAACTGTTTTCATTGTGTAGTTAAATACATACATACCATGGTCAGTTTTGAAGATATGGAGCAGCTTTCATGGCGTGTATCACCTGAATAGCTTCCACTTTATCTATACGTATAAGAATAAATCAAAAAGTGACCTATTAGGAAGGCTGTAAGGCCCAATATTGCAGTGTTGTTGCACTGAGTTGTGTGTGATTGTGACAGCAAGTACTTGGATTTTGGGACAATGGAGGAGTATGATTTGTTAATCTTTTTTGGCTGAGGCATTTGCTCTTCAGTATAGATTTGATATATTGATAACATATTCTATGGTATTTATGTGTTAGGACAAATTTTCTGAAACTGACACCAGCTTTTGTGATGTTTTCTGTGGTTGTGGTGATCAGATTATGGTGATACCTAAACTTGGCTTGTTGAATTCAGGCAATGTGCATGGGCTGTCTTTGCTTTCATCAGCCCTTTTCATGCGATCCCCTCAAATCCAGGTTGTGCAAGTTCTGCACTGCTGTGGTGTGCTGCCGAGTTGCTTGGTCTCTATATACTTTTATGTTCTATAATCAATACTGACTTGATAAATACATAGGAGGAGGGAGAATTGAGCAAGTTCAGTAGCTCCACGAAACAGAGAAACCTCTCTATGCTCCACTTGGTGCTCATCGAGTCAGTCAGATTGGTCAGGTCAAAATTATCTCCTCTCCCCTGCGGGAGCCTCAATTTATCTGTTTTTTCAGTGCTTCTGTACACAGAACAAATGGAGACTTTATTTTGTACACGTTATTGTCAATGTCTTAGAACACCAGTTAATAAGGGCATGGAAACAAGTCTGTTACTAATGCCTGTCACTGCCCGCAGCCATCGCTGCAGCGTGGGGACTGGTGAGAAACAGAAGACAGGGTAATCTAAGGAAGTAACATAATGCAATTGTCTGTTTCCCTTCTTGTCTCATAATTTCCTTTCTGATTTTAATGTCACAGCCAGTGGACAGACTCTAGCCCTTGGAGTTATTTTGGATTGTCTTTGATTATTTTTTTTTCTTTCCTTTTTCTTTCATTTCTTTCTGACTTCCAAATTGGTGCCATCATTGCCCAGGAACCTCTGCTGGACTGTCCTGGGGGTGTTCACTGAACAACCAGCTAACTCAGTTGTAGAGCAAAAGCTTTAGGTTTGCTCTTCCACAGAATGAGGTGCATTAACTGTTTCAGTGCATTTATTTTCCACTAGATTCAGTAAAGGAGTATATTAAGGTCACTTTTTCTTCTGAGTCTCCCAGCTGGCAACGTAAAATGTTGCTTTACCACCAGGATAACATTTCTTTTGCTGTCATGTGATGCTGGGGGTTTAGCCTTGCTTTTTTTCTGGTTGGGTGAAAGGGTACCTGAGTGTATTGAGTTTATTGATTTTTTTAAAAAATACATGCTGTGAAATTAAATGAATAGCTAAATACTAAACTGTTAGGAATAAATGCCCCTTTAGTGTCTTTTAGGTTAGAATTCATCAAGATAAACACTTCCCATTTTAAATTTGGCATACCACCACAGACCAAATAGACAATTATTTTAAAATGTTTTTTTCTTTGCTAGTTGATTTGGTGTGACTAAAATCTAGATTGACAGTCCTAAAGGCAGAAGTGCTCGACTAGGTTAATACATAGTGTAACACTGACAGTAAGAAGGAAAACTGCTATTCCCTTGACAAGGGGTGGGTGGGCCATGAACTCCAGGAGGCCTAGTCTTCAGTAGCTGGCAGCAAACTTATGGAAGTTAGTCAGTTATTTTTATTAGGCTTTACAACCTCCTTTAGTGTTAGAATCTTTATCTTCGTATCTGCATGAACCTTTGTCCTTCTTGTGCATCTTTGTCTTTGGTTCTTCACCTTCTGTTTCCTCTTCGCAAATAAGAAACTTGTGAATATTCTGGTTTGAAACTCACATTTCAGAGTTATTTGCCATGAAAAGTTGGTCACAGAATGTCAATTTTACACATTTCAAGGCAGACATTTTTCTCTTATGCTGATTATTTCTTTTCCAACATTAGAAGCATCTCTAATTGTGAACTTTAAATGGGAGTACAAGTGTGGCCAGCTTGTACAGCGAGAAAATGTTTCATTTCCAATTAAGTATTGGGTCAGCAATGCCTTGGGGGCAGAAAGGCAAGAAAGGGGAGAAATTCATCAGTGGTATTTGCTGACTGGGTGATTATTAGCGATAGGAGATACTGAAACTTAATTAGAGTTTCTGATCTGGAACAGTGTATTAGGTTTAATTATGTCTGGAAGTCTAGTATTTTACACTTTTAATTAAAATATATGAATTTAAGAAACAGAAGTTCTAAATTTTACAGTCTGGGCAGACCAAGAACAAGAAGAAACTACATTGTCTACATTATGCTATGTAAAAAAAAAAAAAAAAGGTAGAGGCTGAGGAAGGTGGAAAAAACGAGAACTTAAATATCTGACCTGTAAGAAATGAAATGAATTATAATAGTGTACAAAGCCAGACTTCTTGGCAGAACTCCAGCCAATGCCTATGTGATCCAATATTTACCTGTTCACCCTGTTCCATGTTGTCATGGGGTGACATGTCCTCTGCTAGACAAGAAGCTACCCAGTGAGATACTGCATGAGATCACACAGAATCACAGAATCACAGAATGGCTTGGTTGGAAAAGGCCTCTGAGATCATCATGTCCAACCGTTCCTGTCTACCCCCTAAACCATATCCATAAGGCATACAATTTAAAGCACACAGTTTAAAAGTGAAAAGGATGGGGTAATGTAAGAAATACACACTTATGTTGATGCAAGCACTACTAAGATAACTCTAATTACTCCCAATAACAAAGTATAGTAATAAAAATGATATCCAGTACAGTATGAACTTAAGTGATCAGCTGCTGAGTTACTTCTTACATTTTAATCTATCCTGAAAGGAAGAGATCCACTAGTAAGATGTAGCTGATGGTGGTGATAGATGCAGACCATTTCAGCAATTCTCTCTGTCTTGACAGCTCTACTCACTCATCTGTGGTACTTAGACCACTGAGATATATCTCCCTGGGGTTTGTTTTGTAACTCAACGGATTTCCTCTCTCAAGTGATGCTTTTGTTTTACATTGTGAGAGACCTTGTTTATTCCTCCGTGGAGTCTGGATGGAAGTGACATGAATATAGTAACTCCTTACGTAAACTAAGTTCAGCTTGTTCTTTTTTCTGTTTCTGACCTTCAAGTGATGGAAGGTCTGTATTAGAAGGGACCTGGAGAAATTGGAGAGGTGGACCCATGTGAACATCATGAGGTTCAACAAGGCCAAGTGCAAGGTCCTGGACCTGGGCAGGGGCAACCCTCATTATCAGGACAGGCTGGGGGATGATGTGATAGACAAGCAGCACTTCAGACAAGGACTTGGGAGTACTGGTGGATGGAAAGCTGGACATGAGCCAACAATGCGCACTTGCAACCCAGAAGGCCAATTGCATCCTGGGGTGCATCAAAAGAAGCATGGCCAGCAGATTGAGAGGGGTGATTCTGCCTCTCTGCTCTGATGACACCCCATCTGGAGTACTGAGTCCAGCTTTGGAACCCTCAGCACAGGGAGGATGTGAAACTGTTGGAGTGGGTCCAGAGGAAAGGCACAAAAATGATCAGAGGGATGGAGCACATTGCCTGTGAAGACAGGCTGAGGCAGCTGAGATTGTTCAACTTGGAGAAGAGAAGGCTGCAGGGAGACCTTATAGCAACCTTCCAGCACCTGAAGGGGGCTTACAAGAAAGCTGGAGAGGGACTGTTTACAAAGGCACATAATAGTGGGCTGAGGGGCAATGGTTTTAAACTAGAGCAGGGTAGATTTAGATTAGACCTTAGGAAGAAACTCTTCTCTATGCAGTTGGTGAAACACTGGAACAGGTTGCCCAGGGAGGTGGTGGAGGCCCCATCCCTGGAGACATTCAAGGCCAGGCTTCATGGGGCTCTGAGCAACCTGGTCTAGTTAAAGATGTCTCTGCTCACTGCAGGGGTTTGAAATAGGTGATCTTTAAAGGTCCCTTCCAACCCAACAGATTCTATGATTTAGCAGAGGTCAGGATGTTAAATTGAATATAGGTACTAATACATCTTTCATTCAGCAAAAAAATCCAGAGACAGGGCATGAGGTGAGGTGTAGGCATTTTAGCTGCATTAATATACATTAATATATTTGTGGAGTTCA
>NW_010176798.1:137341-149770 GCF_000695765.1 Mesitornis unicolor | reverse complement strand
AACTGAAGCATGGAGGAGGCAAGCAAATACAAGCTATACCCAGGTTATGAGTCCAGCGCAGAGCCACAAAGATGATGGAGGGAGTGGAGCATCTCCCTTATGAGGAGCGGCTGAGGGAGCTGGGTCTCTTTAGCTTGGAGAAGAGGACACTGAGGGGTGACCTCATTATTTTTTATCAATTTGTAAAGGGCGAGTGTCAGGAGGAAGGAGCCAGGCTCTTCTCAGTGACAGCCAATGACAGGACAAGGGGCAATGGGAGCAAGCTGGAGCATAGGAGGTTCAACCTGAACACAAGGAAAAACTTCTTTACTGTAAGGGTGACAGAGCACTGGACCAGGCTGCCCAGAGAGGTTGTGGAGTCTCCTTCTCTGGAGACATTCAAAACCCGCCTGGACACGTTCCTGTGTGACCTGGTCTGGATGATCCTGCTCTGGCAGGGGGGTTGGACTGGATGATCTTTCGAGGTCCCTTCCAACTCCTGATATTCTGTGATTCTGTGACTGATGTGTTTGCAGAGTTGTGGGGGGCTTTCTTCAGTCGCAGTAAACATGTGGGAGAGAACTGTGCATTTCTGGGGGAAACTGGTAAGCCCTAATGCCCTGGTGTATTTGAGGGATCTCTGTGCTGCTTCTGAAATCTCTCCACAATTATTTTCATTATATCCCTCTATTGCATGACCCCTGTCCCTGGGTCATGAAGTGCTGTGCTTAATTGCAAGTACCTAGGAGTAGTTTAATATACTCCATAGAAGTAATATGCTGATAAAAATGTGTTGGATTAAAAGCCTATGTGTTATAGAAACATATGGGAAGAGATTAAATGCAGGAGAACAAAAGTAAGGTCCTTCTAGGCTTGTGACAGTGAATCGATAGTTTTGTTATGTTCAGAGCCTCTCGCTTGGGTTTGGCACAGGCATGGGTAGACTGCTTGTGCATGTCTGGAGAGCAGAGCAGGCAGATGGAAACAAAAGCTTATTGTTTGGAAGTATGGCTATTGTTTTGTAGACGACTGCTGAAAAATAAGAAGAGCCAAGGTTTTTAAATTCTGGGGTTCAGTGATGATGACATAAACTGTAACTTTAAGACTTGACTGCTTGCTGTGTTGTCCTGTTTGAATTGCCCAGTTGAATATCATAGCGTAGTGAATAGCAGTACTGAAGCTTGTGAGGCAAAAAAAGGACCGAAACCCATATGAATTTACAACAGTGGCATATTTCTAGAGTGCAATGATTTCTACATCCTCCTGTTGCAGCAATCACAGCAATCATTGAGTAAGGTCTTGGGAATCACAGAAACTGGAGCTAGAGAAGATTTTTTTAATGACAGGCTTGCAGTTGTTGAAAGTATCTGCATAGATCTGGGCTTTGGTTTTGATTTCTTCTTGTAATTTTAACCAGTGCAGGATGTTTTCATGTTATGTATTTCTATCAGTTGTAAATGGGAAATGATTTATTATTGCTTGTGTTACATAGCAGAATTGTGTCTCAAGCACAAAAATTGATAGAAGAACTTAAAAATAGTTGTGACAGCACCACCCGCTGTAGTACAACAGATGTTTCTTTTTAAAAAACTTGATCATTGTATCTTACAGTGACTTAAATTGGTTACAGCAAGGTTAAAACTTTGTCCCCTGTCATGTCCATAATTCACAGCTTGCTTGTAGTAATATCATATCACTAGAGAAATGATTCCCATTTGTAGCATCTGTGTCTTGGATGTGTTTACAGATCTCCTCTCTCCTTCTTTCTATTATCAGAAAGTCAAGTGCAGGTAAACTAATACCTTATCTGAAGATGTTGTTAATGAGTCAATTAGTACAATGAACATAAAGATAGATGAAGTAGTCAGAGTTGTAGTGCAGGAATGTATCAGTTTATATAACCTTATTATAACTGTCAGGTGTTTTTTTTTCCTTGATTAGAAGTACTACTCTGCCTATTGGAAGCTGCAAGTTGAACTACCCGTTTTCTCTCCTGTTTTTGCAATATCTGTTTTGCTTAGAAATCCATTATGATGGTTTTACATGTTAGTAGCCATGTTTATTGGAGATTATAAAATCCAACAAATTGAATATTTATTAAGTTTCCCCATGAAGAGATTTTTGCCTTGAAATTTACTTATGTATTGCTGCATGCTGATACACATGAATTGGAAAGATTGATTTTTTGAAAGACTGCAGCACTTTTTTGTTGGTGGTAAATTGCATGTGGAATAGAAAAAGAATAGTACATTTCTGTTGTCTATCAGAAGCAAGACAGTAATCTTAAAAAGCCATCTCTGCTGACAAAAAATGCTGTAGGAAGAAAACTTTGCACTCAGTAGGCTTCCTCATTACTGCAACTTCTGCATAAAATAAAAAGTATAGAGAGCTTTGTTATGAAAGCTTGAGTGCTCCTGAACTTTGAGTCAGGGACTTGCAACATGAAAGAGTGTTGCCTTGTTTCAGAGATATGTGTACAGCTGCCCTGTATAAAATCTCTATATTTCACATTGGAAAAACACACATGTTCAGTGTCTGCAGCTTATATTTTAGTGGCCTGATTCTCAGAAGGTTTTACAAGCATCTTGATGTGAACACTTCTCTTTGAACAAAGTTCTTTGTTGTGGTTGCTGACATGACTGTTAAGCAAAGTCTGTTGAGGTCTATGAAATTAGTGATCCTTGTAGGTCTTTAGTCTCTAAATGCAAAATACTTCCTGGGAATGTAGAGCGGTGCTTTCAGCAATGTGCTGCAGGTGCTATGGGCCTCATTCAAGCCTTTGAAGTTCAGGGGAAGCCTTTGCACTGAATTAGTGAGGATGGATCTAGGTCTGTTGCAGGGTGTTACTAGATTAGAGGGGTTGGATTGAGAGCATGGTATGAAAGCTAGTGATAGCATGGTAGGTCACCATTCAAAATACCAAAAATACCTCATTAATCTTAACAATTAATATATTTTATGATGACTTATGGAGGTTTTGTGAAGACTTTTACCTCGAGTTCTTCTCCAGGAAGAATTATATGACCTTGTGGATTAGAGTAATCATCCACTTTTAATACTGTAATAGCCTAGGAACTCTTAAAAGCTGCTTACAAGGAATTTATCCGTACAACTGGGACTTCTCATTTTGAAGTAACATAGAAAGCAAAGTACTGGTCTGTGGGTTGATCAGGAGGTCAGTGTGAGCTGCTACTGTGGTGCAGCTGAGAGAAAGGTGAGGTATTTTTACTAGAAGCAATGAAGTTTTAACGTTGTACAAGAAATCATGTAAGTTCTCATTGGGGTTACTGTGTATAGTTTTGTCATGTCTGTTCCAAAAAGATGGTTTTAAACTAGGAACATGTTCAGCAATGGCTGCAAGGATGTGTGCAGGAAAGCAGAATCCATCTGACAAAAATGGATTAAAGAGAGTTGCTTTCTTTAACCTAGCAGAATGAAGCTTGTGAGGAGTTATTTGTACCATGTACAAATTCAGTGAAACATAAACATCAAGGAAAAAGAAGAAAATTTTAAAGGATGCTGTTGTTACAAGACTAAATGATAAAAAGGTTTAAAGCATAAATTCAACTTGGAAATTAGGAGGAGGTTTCTGACCATTCAAAGAGTAAAGATGCCAGAATTTTATAAATGACTGATTCCATATATAGTTATTTCATTGACACATTTGAAGGGGAATAGCCTTGGGACAGGAAAGGCTGTGAGGATTTGGTAATTTCTTGTGTTGCCACAGTTGCAGCTGGAGCAGCACTTCTGAGCAAAGCTTTACATGCTCAGCTTCACTGTTAGTTGTCTATGTGTGAATAAGAGAGAGTGATTATCCTTAAAATTCACCATGATGATGTTTATGAAGAATGTTTATGGGTAAGTTCTTAGTTTTACTACTTCTGTGTGCACCAGCTTCTCCTACCTGTGGGTCCAGCTGCATCCTCTGCCACCAGAGGAGGAAGGAAACCAGCTGTAGTGATCTCCTGCTTGTCAGTGTCCTTCCTTGGTGGCAATAGTTGGGGTGGTTTGAGAATGGGAACAGTCTCTTCTCCTGTTCATAAACACCATGGCTGGATCCAGCCCTGCGCGTGTAAGTTCCCTATGACTGGTACATGGTGTTTTCTACTTGATGACAAATAAGGTGGTGGGATGATTGATCTGCCAGACCAAGACAGTACCACATGTCTAACAGACCATGAACATGATTCCAAAACACAGGGAAGAAACAGTTTTCTGACAGTGATAAGTTATGATGGATTTACTAGGTCAAGGTCTTTTGTTAATGATGAGGTACAAAATGACAGGTAATTTTTAGGTGAACTGTGCTATTTTAAGGTGTTAAAAAGACATGATAAAGATGTGGTTTGCATTTTAATCAAAAAGATCAAAAAGGTAAAATCTCTGTGTATGTTTAATAATTTGGTTATTGAATCAGAACTCTAACCTAACAGTTAAATACATTGAACCAAAAATGTGAATGAAACTATTTGGTGAAAGCAGTTAAGGAAGAGATGAGAATATTTATATCTTATTTCAGACAGAAACTAGAAGCAGAAGGTTTGTTCCTGCGACACGAATAACTGTGTGTGGATGAGGTAGCATGAGAATATTCACATAACAGAAATCTGACTCTCTCCTCAGAATGTGTTCCATGTGTTAACTTAGATGTGATCAATGCGATGGTAGCTGTGGTTTGAGATGCTAGTTTATCTTACTGTTTTACATGTCTGTTATTGTTCATGTATCTGTGATGCATACATGACTCTCAGTACCTAAGCAGATAAATGAAAAAGCAAGGAAAAAAATACAAGAAAATACCCTATTCTTTCATTGAAATAAAACTCTCAAAGAAAAAAGTCTCACTTCATCTACTGATGAAGTACAGCTGCTACAAGCAATGTCATATGCAACAATCTTTAAAGAAACAGATGAGAAAAAGTAGCCTACCTAACTGAAACAGAGCTTAACAAGCCAATGAAACAAAACATCCCCCAACACCTGTCCTGTTCGTATCTGAAAGAAATAGACTGTATAGATTAAATTAATGCTTGTCCATGACTATATTTATTCTGAACTATGTAAAGAGAAGCTAAAACCAGAAATCAAAGTCAGTGACCTGACCTGAGTGAGGAAAAATTAAATTAATGGGATAAAAGTTACTGAAAAAAATTCAGATCTCACCAGCACATATGCAAATGTTTAGAAATCAATGCAGCTCAAGCTGGAGCAGTAAATAAAGATGAGCTCGGCAGTCAGCTCTTGTATCATTTAAGCATCTGGTCTACTACAGTTAATGCCAAATTTAGTTCATGTAAAATAGATGTAAATGAATGTCTGCTGCAAAAGAGACTAAAAAGTGAGTATCTGCTAAATGGAACATTGCTGCAGCAGAGTGACAAGAAAAGAGATTTCAGAGTTATTCTGCAGAAATCCCAAAAGCCAGCAGCATTTTTTGCAGCTGCAGTTGGGTTAACAAACAGGATTCCAGCACCTCTTTGGAAGAAATGCAGTTGGTGTTTCAGGAAAATGCATTTTTGCTATTTGAGAGACTGGCTAAGTACCACATCTGGTACTTTTTGTCTAATTCTAGCCAGCATTCTAAAGACACAGTTTCTCTTCCAGAGCTACAAGCAAGCTAACGCAGTATCTATCTTAGAGAAAGCTTTTCCTTTCTGCTTCACACAATGTCGTGTCAGCTCTAACATGGATCCGGGCAGAAGGGATACGAGTGCTTGAGTGCGTGGTGCTCTCAAGCAGGTGGGCAGGCAAGCAGCAGAAAAGGCAGGGCTGAGCCAGGAGGCAAAAGGGAATTGTCCAATACCTGTAAAGATCACTGAAATTCCTCCTGTCCTCACCTCTTTTCTCTTTCCTCTTTACCACCAACCCTGTGAAGAGGTCACAGGTTTGAAACTGAAACAGTCATGCTTCCTCCCTGCAGTTTCTCCTTTGGACCATAAGGAGAAGCTTAATTTAAGTCTCAGATCTAGACTTCAGAAGATGACAAGCATTGCTTTTACAATATTACTAGGAGTATTTTGTGATAGAAATAGTTTCTGTGGGTTAATTATATTTTTGTTGTTGAAATATTTACAAGTTGAAGGGTTTGTAACTGTGTGTTGGAGTCTTCCTCTTGTGTCTGGGAGGGGGACTCATTGAAAGTTGTCCAAGTCCTGTAATTTGCATCTTTATTATACAGCATTAGAGCAGTTTCATCCCTTTTACTTCTCTAGCTGCCTACCACTAATCAACTGTAATAATTTCAAAGGACAAATTGTTTCTGCTATCAAAAATACTGTTGTGCATGGCCACTGAGAATTTATTCTTCCCTAGTTTTTGTATCTTCTCAGCAGAAGCCTGGTATTTAGGTGGTCCTTTGCAAGCGTAATATTTGTCATCATGGCTGCTGAGGGGGGACTAGGACCTAAGCCTATGGTCTCAGCTAAGAAGTTGTGAATTATGATGCAAAATAAATATTTGGCTTCAGTAAACTGCACTGCAAAACACGGTGTGTGAAAGTTAAGTTGTGGTATCTTACTTATCCATTTTGAACTACCTTGTCAGAGTTTAAGTACTTGCACTATTTGAGGCACTGAAATTCTCAGGAATTCAGCAATACACTCTCTGATGAGTGCATCACAATGATATCCTATCATTTTTCTTCCCGATCAAAATATTAATGTCTGTTCTGGTGATACCAGATGAACAAGACAGTGTAGATCTTGATGTGAGTGTAACTGCATGAAGGATCACATATGGGGAACAGCAAATCCTGGGGATTGCATATACACTATTAGCTTCTTATATTTCCAGGTGTCATTTTCTCAAAAGATTCAAGCATTGTCAAGGCTAGACAAACCATAGAAATGAAATGTAGACGTTCTTCAGATGCTTGTTCAGTAAGGGCATCTTGCAAAAATATTAGAGACTCAGTGATTATACTCTCCTTTATTCCACTTCCATTCTGTGGGAGCAAGATAAAGCTTTATGTCTGTCTGACTATTTCTGATGCCTTTGGTGTACTTTCTCTACTACTTTGGTAAAGAAAATACAGCTGCCTGAAAGTCTTCACAGCAGCAAATAAGTAGGACTCTTGGGGAGAAGAAAATCATTATTCCATTTTTGAAGTCCCTTTTTAATATGCTTGTTGATCATCTTGGTCAATACCAAGACTGAAACTTCTGCTGAGGAGATGATGGCTGTTCAGAGGTATTGCTGGATATTTTGATCTTGGAGAAGAACTGAGGCATTTTGTCAGTGCTCTGACTACTTCCCAGTTACTCCTCTCATTTTCATAGCAGCTGGTAACCTCAATAGGAACACCAACAAGATGATGTGCTCTAAATCTGTTGAAACTTCTTTTGTTAATGAATGTCCTAGAGATGCCCTTTCAGCCTCTTTTCAGCTCCACATATTCCAGGTTTTGAATCATTACTGCAGCCAGCCTTTTCATTCATGTTTCTCCTAACAGTGTATGATTTACTTGTTCAGGCAGCAGCTGTGTCCTGGAGGAAAGGAAGTCCTGCTTTAAATGAGGGTAGTTCCTATTAGAAAGCCTTATTTATCGATAAGGTCAGAGTGGAAGTAACAGAAGAGGTTCTGAGTACAGATAGACCAGACTAGTTGAGCTGTGATTTGTGATTGCGTTCCTACTTTTGAAAGGTTATATCAGAATGCCAGACTCGATCTATACCAGTTTGTACTCTGCTTTACTTTCACTGAGTCTTTTGTTCAGCTTCTTTAAAGTTCATCTTGTTGTAAGTTTTGTTTGCTTGTTTCAGCATATTAGGGGCCATTTCATGTTATCCAGTACTAAGAGAATTTACTTCTGTCTAATTTCTCAGTTTAATTCTTTTGAGCCTTATGTATTTTGACACTGAGAAGACAGCCTCTGAACAGTCATAAGTGTCATGCTCTGTGCCCTCTTCACCTATCCATAGGATTGCCTGTGGATAGATGACTTCATATGCAAGGTGGCCTCCTTGTTAAGAACAAGTATGTGTTATAAGCAGTGGCAGCCAGGCAAGGTTTGTCTAGGCGTGACCTTAAAAGTCCTTAACAAGCAGTTTTCTGTGCCTTTTTTTTTCTCACTTCTAATGATTCTGCTCTAATGACTCATGATATTTTTTTCTCAGTTGCTCTAGGAGAGAATAAACTGGAGCTGTAGATTCATGTAGATTATTTAGCCTTTCTGTATTCAGCTTATTTTGTTGTGCTTACCTCACTTGAAACTTAGTTTAGAGGTTAAATTTTGTCCATCAGTGATACGTGTACTATCAAAGCTGCAGTAGGCTCTGGGGAAAAGCTCTGAGGCATATTAGAAATATATGATGTTAGCTTTATTACAGGACTGCACCACTCAAATTGCCACCCCTTACATCTGTGGCCATCATTAACTGTGCAAAAGGCCAAGCTGTAACTAAACAGTACTGTATCTGTGTTGGGGATGTGCCAGCAGCATAAATGGGGAAGACAGCAGCATTCAATAGCCTTATGGACTTGAAAGCATTATGCCTTAGATTGATCTGCCAGCTCAGATGCTTGTCTGGGAGAGCAGTCAGGAGTTTCAGTCATTTGAGCTCGTATTTTGTACTCTCACCAGACCTGCAGAATGATGTTTTTCAGTTACTTGTAGTGGCATCTGCACTGCCAGTTTATGAAGTTCATATGCATGTAATACCTTTGGTACAAAATGTCTTGCAGAGCTGTAACAGCTAGAGTGACTGATCAGTTTGTGAGTGCTAGTAGCAATGGGACAGTATCTTTACCCTTAACTTTACAGGTGAAATGCTTTAATAATCTGTATGGTTGAGAATTATAATTCTAAATTGAGCCAGAACCATTGTTTTATATCCATTCTGGTCAGCTTTTAGTGATAACGTAGAAACTGCTTTCAGACATGTTTTATTCTTATGTGCATCATATGCATAATGACACAGTGGCTTTGTTTTACGTGTCTTTTCCAAGGATAATTGCTTTTCCTTTTAATTTCTGTTTTAGTTGTTGCAGATTAGTTCTTCTCTGTTTGTTCCTCTGCCTTTCAAAGTCAGCAGGCACTTGTTTGGTTTTTAAAATTTAAGTATTAAGTGGTGTGGCGAGAACTCATGTATAGCCAGCAGTATTCCATTTACCTGGTGATTGGTTGTCAATCATATTTAAAGCATCTAGAAGTGCTCCCTTTTTTCTGTGTGTATTTTCAGTGTCTCGCTTCTTTCACAGTTTCACATGTCCCAACTTTTTTTGTTTCATTTGCTTTCTTCTTCCCCTGCTCCTTTCTGCTTTGTGTTACTTCCTGAAACTTTTGTAAAAAAAGTTACAATACATCTGTCCGTTCTCCTGCTCCAAGTTTCCTGCTGGAGATTCTCAATCCTCTTGAAACCCAGCTGGCATTCCTTCTCTTCAGAAATAGCTTAAGAGATTGTATTCAAAATGCTATTCAAAGATGCCTCTCGGCCATTTCTCACTTGGGTCTGGAGTGCTTTTTCCTCTCATGTCTCACCTAGCATGTGCTTACCCAAGAAGAGCTCGATTCAGCCCCATCCGTTGTGACACCTGCTGATGGGCCCTTTTCAGCGACAGAGAAAATAGGTGGGAAAAGTGCCTTGCTGCCAGCCAAAGACTTCCACAATCCAATTATATAAAGGAAAATCTTTCTAATGAGGATTGATTCCTTCTTGTTCCTTTAGGTGCATCCTTCCTTTTGTGTGCAGTAGCTCACTATCTGGAAGATGGGTCAGCAAACTTCAATTTTTGAGATGAAGGTTTAGATTGCATTTGCAGCTCAGTATTGTAGCTCACTTGCTCTCAGGATATTACTTTGCACCGTTACCGTTTTTATATGGACTGGCAGCAGCTTTTACAGGCTGATTGAACTTCATAGAATCCTAACTTAAAATGCATGGAATGAGAAAAATGCCTCTCTTGTAAGGCTCCTGCTGAGCTGATAACAGTCTACAGGAAGACATCTATTTAAACAGAAATAAACATGCCTTAGGATGCTTGGATCTTATTTTCAGCTTTATTAAGCTATTTTCAGCTTTATTAAGAATGCTGTGTTTAATTTTTTCCAGCATTTCCGGCCTCATTAATTTAGTTTACACTGCATTTGGATCAATTAGTGCACTTGATAATGCACTATTTGCCTCTACTTGTTTAAAACAAGAGAAACAACAGGATGGATTTGCAGTGTATTGAAGAATCTGGTGTTCCTCCAAAGACACTGATTAGTCCAAATGGCAAATCTTAGAGGCTGGCCGAATGGAAACAAAATTTCCATGTTGGGTAACTGTCCAATGAGTCTATTTTCTCCTTCCAGTGACTTCTCAAACTGATTCTCCTAGCAACATCTTGGCTTCAGGATTTTTTCCCTCCGATATGCATATTCTTATGAAGACTCTGCTAATAATCATGAAGACTATTAACACACGAGTTAATAGTAATAGAAGCAGAGCCACAGGATGTTCATAAAAAAACCCAACCAACCAAAAAATACACACCAAAAAAAACCTACTTCAAACAGCAAGGCTATGGAAAGGCTTCCTGATGTGGTGGCAATGCTGTTGAAAACCAATTGAGATCACATTCAGCTTCCCTTTTGTCAATAAACATCTTTCTATTTTCTTCTTGGAGATTAAGACACCCAGGGATTAGGACAGTAGAGGGGGCAGTCTCTGCAAACCTGAGCTCTGCAATCTTACTCAGTGCATAATCAAGATGCTAATATCTTAGATTTCAGCTTCATTGGCTATCTGTGACCTACTGGATCTCATAAAAAGGAGTCAAAGTTGTTCTAAATTATCACATTTAATATTTGTTTTAGAGAAGTGCTTGCTATAAAAAGCAAATGTAAGACACTAATTTTATTACAAAACTTTTCAAATACAGTAGGGTATATCTAGTATAGTTTCAGGTCCTAATACCAGCGGTTCCTGCCCTCTGTTCAAGAGTATTGGCAGCATCAAATTGTAATTATTAATGTAAAACAATGCTTGGTACAGTTTTACCTGGGACAATAATGTTAGTGAAGTACCAAAGTGCGAGATGTGAATTTTATCTGCCAGAGAATATGATAAAGATGATTCAACTTGGAGAAACTATTTATCTTTGCTGCAAAATTATTTTGGAGGTTGTTATGTTGTGTTATTGCACTGTGATCTTTTGCTTTTTCATGAGTGAATAGTATCACATTTTGCCTGGATGTGTTGGGTGTTTATTGTTCCCATGGGATACCTTGCTTATTTGTCTTGCTTCTGTCATAACATTTTTAGTTTGACGTGGATTAGTTACAAGTTTGCACATGACGAGTCTTGTAATCTCATTTGCTTCACCAAACTTCATACGCAGCTCTGAGAAACTTCTCATTTCACTGAAGTACTTTCTCAGTGGCACAATACAGATAAAGGTAGATATGAGTCACTGTAAAAATTGTATTGTGATGCTGGATTTGTTGATTTATTCAACAATAACAAAATACAAAGCAATAGGTGAATGACCTAGTCAGAATTCCCTTGCGTATCTAACTGATACAAAAGTATTTTATTCCTTTATGCTTCTTTTGGAAACAACAAAAATAATTTCCCCTTAAGTATCTTTGTTCAGCTTCTTAATGTCTTAAATGTATGTTCAAATGCCATGATACTGGTCAATTAAATAAATGTGGTTGTGGATCCCGAAAAAGCAGAGCTTTTTAATGGAAATAGCAAAATCCCAGTATTATTTGTGTCTGATACTCCACCGTAAGAAATGCACTGTCTTTATCTTACCCTATAGTTTTTGATGTTCTGCCAACCCCCTAGAGCTTGAGAGCTACTGTGCTGGCTAACGTGCCATACAGACCACAATTTTAAAGGTTTATTTTAGACAGATGTAGTAGACTGTGGCAGTGCTCTACAGCCATGGCACTGAGAAATCTTGGCCTGTTGCTGACAGTAAGTAGTCTGTGGATAAGACTAAGAGGTCTGCAGACTCTGGGTTACCTTTCAGAAGAGAGAAACCACAAAACCGATTGTCTGTGCCTTTCTGCACAGTAGATTTCTCCCTGTAAAGGTTCGGTGCTGCTGTCCATCACTTTCCTTAAGCCCATTTGATGCCTGTATGGTCACCAGAACTCTGGCTTCACGATGACATGACAGCTCCTGAAACCCTGACCTGTCAGCTGTAGTGCACACGAGTGATACGCGTTTTAACTAGAAGCTTGCTTTCTGCCCAATGTATATTTTTATTTAAAGTGTTCTGTTTACATAACAACAGGACACCATTATTCTGATGGCATCCAGCAGCAGTAGTATTTGTTTGCTTTTAATGACTGATTACCGACCCTGTAAGAGTTTTATTTCCTTTTACTGTGCAATATTATTCATAGGGTAGAACAAACCTAGTAATTTTACTGAGAAATTTTCTTTGGAAAAAAAGAAAACAGCAACATACCAATAGAAAGCATCACAGAACTGTTCAGAGAGCATCTTTTCC
>NW_010176798.1:57460-137310 GCF_000695765.1 Mesitornis unicolor | reverse complement strand
TTGGACTTTTGTCAGTGTGTGTTAGAGATGCTGCTCAGTGAAACTCTAACTTTTTTTTTTAAAGGTCAAACCTTATTTGACTCAAAAAGTGTCTTTAAACAGAAATGGCTTCTGTACTCAGCCAATCGTGTGAGAACATTCTAAGTTTAAAATTTAAGGGCTTTTATTTTATTTTTGCTTGAATGGAGATGAAGCGATTTCAAAAGGTTTCTTTACTCTGCTGGGGTTAGTATTAGTGAAGCAATAGAATATTTAAGTACTTGCAGTGCTACTGCTTTGATTTTATTTTCTACCTGGCATTATTAGGTATTTTTTTCAGCTTAGCAAATGTGTAATTGGAAACATGAATGTCTTCAAAATAAAAAAAAACACCCAACCTATTGTGTCTGATATATTTCTGCATGCTGCCCATCCATATCGCATTCTTGGTTTGAGTAATATGCTTGGGTGTTAAGCAAACTATTGTTTAGAATTATGCTTCGGATACACTAATTTTCAGTGAGCTATATAAAAACTAGGTACTACATGAGAGAATATACTACAGTGTTTTGTATTTTTATTGATTTTATGAATCATGGTGTAGCACCGTTATATTTCTCATACTTCATGAGTGACATTTTAATATGAATGTGAGTACCAAAATATTGCACCATTGCATTGTAAAGTACATTCTCCTTTAGCGTCATTTACACTGAATAAATAAAATAAACATGACCTGAAGTAGTTTCCCTTCTAGTCCAGATTCTGATTACTCTCATTGAAATATTTGAAGATGCTTTTGCATCAATGCATAAATTTAATAATTTTCCTTTTGTCTTCACACATTTCCTCTGTAGCTGTCTGTTGATGCTTGAACCCCAGTGTTGTAAGCAAATTAATTCTCACAGAAATCATTCCTACTGTTTATGACTTGTTTCAAAGAACACAGATGCTTTGTGGACCTCATTTGCTTGTACTTTTGAGATGATACTTGTAGATTCAAAGATTGTGTTTTCTGAAACTATTTTTAGAACAAAGATTTTAGTTAAACCTATTGGAGCTCCAGTAAGCTGCATTGAAGGTCATGACGTGAAGGGGTTAAGATTGCTTGTGTTTTATAAAGTCAGGAGCTCTTCGTCTGCCAGAGCTGCTGTTACTGGATTACAGAAACCCTTGGCATGACGAGCACCGAGAACAGAAACAGAAACTGTATTCTAAACTGCCTCGCTCTCCTTCATAGAAGCCAGTCACAGCAGACAGCTGGAGAAGCTAACAATTGAATTAATCTTACCTTCTTTCATGTCACAACTCACATAGGAAAGAATTTCCACAATTGGGGTCATATAACTGTGACTTTGTCTTCTTCCACTTCTTAAGCCTTTTTGTTAGTATGGTGTCTGCCAGGGGCTGCGCAGTGTTATGGCTGCTATGTGGCTGTGGTGGATCCCCAAAGCCATTCATCTCAAAGATGAATGTGAAACTGTGAAACATATGTGCATGGTATTTAGTCAGGCAGTATTGCAAGTAGATTATGCTCTCTCTGTATAAAATTTTCCAACATAGAGCAAAATTTAATTTGTTTGTCAGGATGAGATTAAGTGGAATGTTTAACCAAAATTTGAGAATGAGACTAACCTCTCCCACGCCAAAGACTGAATTTCATTTTGTGGAAAATTTTTGAATGTTATGATTTATTTATTTTTAGTAATTTCTATTTACAGAACACTCTTGTAATTTTTATGTGCTTCGGGATGTGTAGCTGGGACTATTTTTGTGCCTAAACCGCCAAGTGTATGTAAGAATATATATGGAATGCACATAATCAAGTCTGCTAAGAGCAGGCAAAGCTGTTTGTTGTTCAGGGAAGCATGATGTTATGAGCAAGTAGAAGTGTGTGCTGCAACAACAGAAATAAACACCATAGTTTTTCTAGTTCCCCACACAGCATTTAATGGGTATGAGGCAGTTTAGTAATGATATCAGGGAACTGATACATCTGTTAAGAGAAATTCTTTCTGTGCACCATAAAATTAAATGTAGCATTGCCAAGCAATATAGCAAGTATTCCTGTAGTCAATTTTTGCAAACTAAACATAGTAAAAAGATATTGTAAGAAAGTGGTACTGGAAACATATTCAATTAGGAACACACTGTACTTGATGGAAGGATTACAGCTGACATTTATGGTGCTTTATTTTTTCTACATTAAGAATATACTGTGTATTGTTAGCGGACTAAAAAGTATATTTCACATTGATGTTGAACCTTATAATTCTAAATGAATCCAAAGTACTAAAAAAATCTATATGGCATATGTTCTGTGGCGCTACTGAAGCACTATTAACAGGTTGTGAGGCAAACAAACACTATCTGGAATGTTTTGCTTGCATCAGGGAAGAAAATTTTGGCCAGACACACTAACCTTTAAGTACTATACTTTTGAAAACTTCCAGCACCTTTAAGGCTCGCTCAGAGCAGCTATAGAGATTTTTCATTACTTTGATTTCTTGAAGCACATGACATTGTGATGGGGCTCATACGGCAGAATACAGAGCGCACTGATGCAGAATCATTGATGTTTGATTTGTGACCACAGTGGCACTGCTCTGTAAGAAGCAACTGAGGATCTATATTTCATCTGCCTTACTACTCTTTACCTGTTACTACCCTGTGAGTTCTCTATAGGAAAATAGCAGAGATGGGGAACCGGTGGCAGAAACTTACGGCAACGTTGTGCATACTTTCTAGATATGAGCTAAAATGCTTCTGTGGTTACACACATACGTAAGAACACAAGTCAGCCGTATGGTCTAATAAGCTGTGACAGGGATGTACTCCTTGTCTTGTAGTTTAAGAATTTAGGGGTTAAATTCTTCGTCACTGTGTAAATTGATTTACATTTACTAATTGACATTAGCAGAGAGTGTGGTCCCTTGGGTTTCTCAAATGCTCTTGGCTCAGCCAAAGATTATACACACAAAGATTATATTTGGTTTTCTGCCCTCACTTGTTAAATGCATACTTTATTAAATGATATTTTTGTAGTTAACACTGTTCTGAAAAAGTGCCTGGCAGGTTCAGATTCTTAATGCATTTTCCTCACTGGGGGGTTGTAAAGCTTAATTGTTCATAACGTGTAGAAGCTTGAGATGAAAGGATTTCTGTAAAAGCAACATATTATGATGATTATAAGGCTGATGGTGATGCATATCACACCTGCTGTCACACCAGCTTGAGCAATCTCTGCCTTTAGACTGAAATTTCTATGTAACAGTGAGAACAATATTGCTTTTCAGTGCTTCTTTTTTCCCCATTGAAAAATCTGGTGGCTCTCTCAGATAAATCACAATACTTAAGTTTATTCTCTTTTCTTCTGGATGAGCCTTACACTTCAGGATAAAACTTATTTGGTGAGGTTACTTTAGGTAAACCATAGAATCATAGAGTGGTTTGGGTTGGAAGGGACCTTAAAGATCATCTAGTTCCAACCCTCCTGCCATGGGCAGGGACACCTCCCACCAGAGCAGGTTGCTCAAAGCCCCAAGATGAACATGTCTTTTACCACTGGGAAAATTAAAATAATTGCTAAAAATCTAGTTGGTTGTGGTTTTTGTTGTTGGTTTTTTTTAAGGAAACTCTGCTTTTGTGGTAATATTTTAGCTACTGAAATATGTTCTGATTTAAAATGCAGATAAGCACTGAAATTAATTGTCCTATGAATAGTTATTTGCATTCTCTTTTTAATCCAACAAAGGCAAAGGTCAGAAGAAGTGTAGAAGAGTGCAAAAGTTATCCAGACCTAAGAGAATAGATTATTTAGTGTGATATGTTCTGGAAGTTTGAAAATCTCTTCCCCCACCTCTCCACCTGTCCCTTCATTGTTTTCTTTGTTATTCTTTCTTTCCTTTCTATGAACTTGGTTTCAATGAGCCAGAATGCCCTGGGGCATTGCTGATGGGATACAGGGCTTTTAATCTCTTGATTACCTTCTTGGCAGTGTCTTTAGTGAATTCAAACCTTTATCTGTTAGGGACTGCAAGGTAGACTGGATTCTGTAAATTGATATTAACTCTTAATTCTGTTCCTTAATGGAGAAACCTCTCTATCTAACATGGCATCTTCCTTGGTAAAGAGAGAAGGTTGGATGGGTTTTGTGGATGAGCTCTGAAAGCTTCAGGTCCTGAAGTCCATCCTGTTATGTAGTCAAAAAACTCTGATCTCTGGAACTGACAATTCCCATCCTTCTGGTGTTGGTCAATAGAATGCAGTCGTGCTTTGAAAAAAGTGTTTTATTTTGGGTGGAGTGTCTTAGGAGAATGAGTGAGATTTAAAAGAAGATGTAAAAGCCTATTAGAAAATGTTTTTAGAGGTACCGCTGTAGCTGTTACTTGCAGTGTATCAGAAATAGAATATTAAGACAGTGATAGGTAATACCTGAATTTTAGTGTGCTTCTTTAAAGATACACTGCTTAAGATATTTTAAAGTCTTTAGAAGTTGTCTTTACATATTCTTGATCCAGACCAGAAAAACCCATTGCCATTTTGTTTGCTATTTTCTTCTTCTCCCTTCCAGTAATGTCATCGTAAGATAGCTAAATGCTATCAATAATTCATTGATTTACTATTGCATAGTTTGTGTAGCTATCAAAACAAGCGTCTGTTTTCAGTTTCAATTGTTATGCTTGCAATAAGTTGCTTTTTGCAAGTTGTGACAATAGACCAGGCAAAGGAAAATGCTTCTGTTGTGCTTCTGGAACATGTTTCTTTATCTTTAAATTAAGATTGATTAAGCATGACTGATTTATAAAGAAACTGAGCCACAGTATGTGGAAGCAGGTCAGAAGCTTCACATCCTCTCTTTCTTGCTTTGTAAATTTCAGTTTGGTTTTACAGCTTTTACCGTTGAATTGAATTTTGAAAGATGATGTTTAGTTGGTTTGTGGAAGAAGTATTCTGTGCTATTTTGTCATGCTTAGTATTAAGTTACTAGACAGACAGCTGCAGTGGACTTAAAATGGTGCACTAAAAATATTGAAGAGTCTAGCCTTGAGGAAGCAGGGCAGTAAAATGGCAACAAGAATATTTATTTAGCACACAATCATTTGGGGATGCAAAAGATGCTTTCAAAAGTGTAATATATCACAGGACAAATTTTATTATATGACTTCTGGTTCTTACTGCTTCTATTGATCTTTTTCATACACATTTTAGAAAATTGTCACATATCTGTCTTCAGAGCCATAAAGTAAGCTTCACATCAATAAGTGTTTCATATATGTCTTTTTACCAATAAAGTAGAAAGGCAAATTCTGTCCATTCAGTATGCTTTCTGAATTAATTTAATAAAATACAGCTTGTTTGTTCATTAGGAAAGATTTTAGGTGAGAATATATTAATCAAGGTGGACAGCTCAAAATTCAAAAGTATTTTCCATAATTGGGATAATAAAAAAAAAAGTAGTATTTATTACTGTGATTCGTTGTACTCATTTTAAGGAGTTGATATTTCATTTTTCAAGAAAATGTAGCATCTCCAACCCAACAGCACTTGAGCTCACCCTGAAAGCATCCAGATGAAGAGCTTGCTTCTTGAGTACAAACAAGCACAACTTGATTGCATATTAGTCAAGCAAAACACCAAGCACTAAGAGAATTTAACATCATATAGCAGCACAGAAAGGACCCGCTGGTCTGAGTTCAGTGCCTTCTGAGAGATGTGCTGTCCTGGTTTTGCTGGTATAGAATCATAGAATCAATTTTTCTATTCAGGAAAGCTGCATTTTTGAGAAGACTGCAGTACCCAACTTGGTGAGAAAAAAGTTGATAAGACACTTTGGTTTTAGTTTGTGGCCAGCCCTGGCATGGGGGTTACCATAGTGATCAAGGTCTTTAGTAGCTTTGAGTTAGCCAGGTGCAGAAGCTAAAAGGGATGAAAGTCAGGGCAGCTGACCCAAGCTGGCCAACAGAAGTATTTTGTACTGTAAACGTCATGCTCACTAAATGGAGCATGGAATGGAATGATCGTCATCGCTGGAGGGTCTTGCTTGTCGTTCTACTCCCATGACATACTCTCCTGTTGTGACCATCAAGCTTTTATTAGAGCTGTGGTGCTCTAAGTGCTTGACAGGTAGTGTTCACTGCTGGGAGTACCCAGCTTATGACCACTACATGGTTTGAGTCTAACTTTGTGTACTTTATATTAGAATTAGTGTAAATATTACTGTGCCGTGCCTCCCAAATTTGAAAGAATTCCTTCATGTTTTTCTGAGTGCTTTGAAAAAACACTATCTGCAAACCTGAATTTCGGGGTCATTGGTCAGCCTTAGTTCTAAGTAGCAGTTTTGTACTACCAGGATTTGGAATTTTGAATACACTAGGCAGCCATTATGCTAATTACATTTGTAAATTACCTCTAATATATGAAATCTCTAGAAATATAAATCAGGAATAACAACTTCACAATGAGCTATTAGAAGACATTAGATGTATAGTCTCTTCCTGAACTGAACTAACCCTCATACAAATAACATATAAAATCTGGAGCATAATTTAGGTTGGAAGCCACTCAAAAAGGTGGTGAACTGCCCAGCTAAGGATTTGTCTTCCAGTCACAGATGTGTTCACATCCTGATTGCCAGGCTGACCCACACTCCCCTTCCTGTTCTGATACATGAGATAAAAACTTTCCAGGACAGCTCTTTTGCCCGAAGTGCCTTCCTGCTAGATTTGTCCTTCTCTGACTCCAGCCGCCTGGAAACGGACTCCAGTGGCATTTGGCAGACTTTGTGTTTAAATAAGTCACACCCTGTATCCAATGGATGTAGTTCACTGAACCAAGAAGAGTTTTGTACTTTTATAGATGATAGCGTCACACTTGAGTACAGAGGAAAAGAGCAGAACCTCTACTGCTCCCTTATTTTCTTTGTCTGCTTTCTCCTTTCTTTCTCAGCTGTCCTCTAAACCTGCCTCAGCAACTGGTGTCTGATTATTCTGGTATTTGGCTTACATAGTTGGATTGTTACCAACCATGACCTTGTGCGTACTTGGCTGAGTAAATTCAATCAGCTAATAAAATTGTGGTCTTTCCATCAATTGATTATCAAATTGCTTGCATAGTTCAGCTAGCCCATCTCTTTTCCAAAGCTGCACATTTTTGTTCACCCAGGCAGGCTGTGCTTGACCCCTTCCTTACCTTTTCATGAATGTCCCTTTTTTTCACTTGATGTGTGTATATGTATGTATAGTCTTTGAGTCTGGCCAAATACCAGTGGACTTCATGGACATTTTACTGACCACCATGTGGAAAATAAATCAATAAAAAAGCATTTCAAAAGTACAAGAAAAGCCAGTATGACTTTCTCTCTTATGCTGCCCAGCATAGTAGTCCCAGACACCTGCTGATTTACAAAGTGAACAAAGATGATGCCAAGAGAGGACGGTGCTTGCTGAGACAGTGACCAGGTAGAGCTGGAGTTTGCATTTTGGGTAGGGAGCAAAGCACCTGCCACGAGCACCTGTAAAGGATGGATTTGCCCACCTTCTTTTTCTCCCTAGCTCTCTGTACCAGTCCATAATCTTTGAGTAAGTAAAGGTGTCAGGTTGAAGGTCCCTTTGAATTTCAGTCTTCTAGAAAACTGCTGTAGGTTTAAATACACAGCAGCATTGCCAGTGGACCTGCTGCTGGATTTGATCATGAAGTACAATTTATGCTCTTCACTATAGCTACTTAACACCCACTGAAGCTGACACCTGTATGCGAGGGCAGCTACCAGCTAGTTTGGGATGAATGGGAGCACCCAGTGCTTTGAGCCAAAATGCAGAAAGGCTGCGGGTTACATCACTGCTGTCTTATACGCTGTCTGAAGGACACGGTCTCACCTTGAGCTGCATTGCAGATGCCACTGCAGAACAGGCTAATGGCTGCTCTGCACTCTGCCATTGCCCTGACAAGCTGTGGAGTACCGTGCTGACAGAAACAGGCTAGTGGTTGGCTTTACCTGTGATAAATTGAACGCAATACAGGAGTAGGTGTGGGTTTGGCCGATATAAGCACATACTCTGACACTTCACTTATTCTCAGATGGGAGACAGTGAACCCTAAACAAATGAGGTGCTTTCATTTTAATTGATTTTCTTTTTTTGAAAAGTAATGGGCAGATAGGATAAAGGAAAAAGGAGGGAGTAATAGTCTATTATACCTATGGTTCAATTACAGTTGGTCATTTTATATGTCTAGGGTAACATTGCAGTGGGTGATGTTTAGCTGTAAAAGTGAGGATTATGCTGTACCAGGGCAACATCAAGTTTTTGTTTTTCTTTTAATGGAAATATTTGTATATATTGTTAAATATAAATGTTTTTATCATATTTTATAATAATTACTGTGTTACACTTGGAAGTAAGAGGTATTTGTTCAACATGAGGGTTCCAAGCTGTAGTACCTGCTTTCTTATAGCAGCACTGTACTGTACTGTGCTGCCATACAAAAAGTTAGAATAATCAAGGCAATTTCTTCAGCTCTCTAGGAAAAGAGGCTGGAACCCAAACTGTCCAGCTTTCCCTGAATCTTGTAAGCAGAGGGGCTAAAGAGAGACTACAGTTTTCAGTAACAGACAGCACAGAATATTTGTAGTTGCTGTTAGCATGTCTCCCTTACATGGGCTTTGTTCACATTATTGCCTACGTCTAGAGTAGAAGAAAAGGAAACTTATGAACTTCCGTCCTTCCTGAGGATGTCTTTAATGGCCTCCTTGGGAGAAGAGATAATTAAATTTAACTGGGCAAAGGAAAAGAACCTGTACCCCATAAGCAGCTTGTGCATGTCCACAAGCATGGTAACAAATTTGTGGGTACTTTCATGCTGTGATTTGTGGAGCTCTCCAGTGAGACTCTCCTGTCTCTCCAACATGATCACAGAAATGGCGTATCCAGGAGAATTATCATTTTGGCTGTTTCCATTCTCTACAGATCTATTGTCAAAGAGTATGTGCATAAAAAAAATAAAACTCCTCCACAGCAAAGAAATTGTCTATTTGGGAAAGTTCTTTGTATGAAAAAGGCTTTTATTATTTTGTATTTTTTAAAATAAAACCTCTATTGCAAATTCAGTAACCATTCTCCTTTTTAACACGGTTGCCAGCCTGCAAGTAACTTCAGAGGCAGGTTCTATTTATGGGAATACATTAGCAAAATACAATCCAGCCATGATGTATCTTTCTTGTGTTAACTTTCTTTGAATAGGAGGGATTATGTGATCGAGGTTTTTAACTGCTAGTTCTGTGGTACTGGTGAGTGTCACATCTTGCTGTCTCCCCCAAAACAGAGTTTTGATTTTGAAGGGTCTAAACCATGGTGAAAGTCTTAGATCCCACAGCCCATAAGACATATAACAAAGCATAAGCACCAAAGTGGGTACTTTCATGAGAGCATGGGCACCCCAGTTGATTTTCCATTCAGTCACTGAGCTACTCCCTGTTGGGTCCTCTTGTCTACAAGGCATAGGTACAGAAGTGATGTAAATTTTTTCCTTAATTAATCTGTTCTGCTAAGGGTACGAAGGAAGAAATCTCTTGTTGGAAATGAATGAATTTTGATAAAATGTTCTAAAAGGCAGAGGCAAGAACTATTAGAGAAAATAGTTCAAATAAGTGAAGTTTGGTAAAATTGCTAGCAATTGAAACTGACTTCCTATTATTAGAGGTATTGAGCATTCTTAAAATTCAGAGTAGTGCTATCAGTACTACATATCATAATGTGAGCTCTTTTTCTAGCAGTTAAGGAAAGTAGCCTTTAGACAAACATTTTGATTTTGTAACTACATTCTGAGATGTGTGGTTTTGATGCTCTCACTTCCTGCAAGCTTACAATGCAGGGATTAGAGGTTTTTTAGAAGAACCATCTGGGGAGCAGCAGGATAATTCTGGCACTCTTCTATGGGGTTTTCTTCTCTTGCATAAAAATATAAGAATGAATCACGGCCTTCAAATCCACCAAAGCCGTAGCAACAAAGACAAGCACAAGTAGTCTGTATTGCAGAGGATTTTCAGCTTCTACAAAAATTGAAAAGGGGAGTTGAATTCTTTCCTTCTGCAGCCATTGCCCAGCTGCTTTCCCAACTCCATCCTCCCTCCAGCATCCATATAACAAGATAGTGCCTTCTCATGCATTGTGCAGTGCAGAATCCCTTCTTACAGCAATCTGCAGTACAGCAATTCTTCAAGGTATCCCTGTACAGATATTGGAATTTTAAACTGTTAAAATGTGACACCTAAAGGACAGAGGAATTTCAAAATGCTTGACAAGTGCTAGCACATTTGGGTATGCATGCAGGAGCTGTGTTTTGATATGGATAGGTAGAAAGGAATAGGATATAGTGAGATTTTTGACCCATTGCAGGCATCCCCATCTTTCTCTCCCAGATGTGAACAGCATGCTTGGCTCTGCCTGTAGATGTCAAGACTTGGCTACTGCACTGGCATAACACAGTTTTTTCCCTAATGGGAATATTTTTTAAATGACCAGCCCTGTCTTATAAGCATTTTGCTGTTAATAATCTTAAAGGAGAAAAGAAGAAAACACCACCTTAGTGCAGACCTAGGAATATAACTTATTTTAAGAAGCACACATTTCACATTAGTAAGTTGACGACATCAGTTATGGTGGCAAAGAAAGTGTGTGAGAGATCTGACTGAAGATCTCTTACCTGCCTATCCCCACCAGCTCTAATGACCTTGAATGGACATGCATAATTTCTACAGAAAACAAACTTTTTTTTTAATGCCCCTTATGACTTCAATTTTAAGACCCCTGTGTTCTTTCCCAGTGCAATAGGTCACATACTGTCAATGAACTATTCACTTTTTTGCCAATGTTTTTCTTTTTTTGCCCTTAATATATGCTCTGCCAGAAACTCTAATTCTTCTGATGTCAAGCAGAAATGTATTGCTACTTCACAAAAGTCTCTGCTTACTCTCAATTTCAAACCAGAACAAATGTAGATGTAGGCTTTAACTTGCATCTTTTCTGAGAATGCTGAGAGTAGAAATGAGCAAACATTCTTTCAAGAGCTGCGGAGGGAATCTGTTGAGTCTCATGATGCTTTTCATTTATTTTCCAGCTGTATTTCATACTAGCACTTTCAGCTTTCTGCACAGTTATACTTTTCTGCAAATATTTATATGCAAAAAAGCACAAAATGCTACTCTTAAACTGTAGTTCTCTTTTTCTCATAAAGTAGAAATTGACTGGTTTCAAAAGAGCTGTATTTCAGAAGATTCCCATATGGGGTGTGTGCGCTGCTGAGCAGCAAGTGTTACTGGGCAAGTGTGCTTTCTCCACACCACAGCCTTGCGCCAGTTGCAGGGCCGTTCATGATATTCTACTACCATCTTCTCTCAACCACTTTAACGTTCTTCTCCCCATGTTATCCTCCATAAAACAGTATGACATCCTATAAATTAGATATTTAGAGTAAGGCAGATCCATCTATTGATTCAATCAAGAGATATGATGATGTGCTCTTTTGCCTGTAAGTAGTTAACAATTACAAAAGATTCTTTTTAATGCTTAGTACTTTATTCACTTTATTTTCCTTTTTAGTGCATTGGAAAATAAATCTAAAACATTTCTTCTGTTTTCTAGCACTTTAAGCCTTTTCATAGCATTTGTAACATCTCTTTGCCAACACTCCATCTGTGATTTTAGCTTACAGGAAACACTTTGCAATTCTGTTATTAGCTTAGATGCAGAGAGCTGCTGTTTAAATATTAATTGTAACTTCCCTCATAAGTGCAGTCAAATCCACTGAGTAACTTGTGAAGTTCAATAAATATCTAGGAGATGGTGGGAAGTGTGTTGTGGGTAAGGCCTGCTCTTCGTCTTAGCAAAGGTCTTACTGGAGTTAACAGTGCAAAATAGATCATGTCCTGATGCTTGCAGTTTCCTCTTCTTGCCTCAATTACCCTCCTTGTACATGCATAGCAAAAAAGAAAGAAAAAAGAATAATGTTAAACTGCAAGCATCCTTCTTGCACAGTTAGTAGGCTTCATGCTAAACCTGCTATAAGTGAGAGGACCACTGCACAGTGCTCGCAAGAAAAGATGCGAGATCCGTCGTTTGTTTCAAATCCTAGTTACCGGACAAATGCACTTCTAAAATGCTTGTGCTTTCCTTTGTCAAGAATCACACCTCAGTAGAGGCATTGTCTTGTGATTGAGCCCTTCTCTGTTTTCAGTCATGAGTCTCCCTCTATTTAATTTCTTGCTTCCACAAAATGTACTTTACACTTAAAAATAAAAAATAGGAAAATATGATGTGTTCACAGACATTTCAGTAAAGTGTATTTGAAGGAAGTGAGAAACAAAGTAGTTAACACTATCTGATCAGCCTGTTTTCTGTGGATCACTCGAGCATTGTAATTGTAATACTCCTATTGTGTATAATTGAAAGATCAGACTCATTAAAATTGTACGTTGTATTTTCCCCTCTCTTCTTCTTCCAGATGGTTATTAATCTTTTATTGGTGAGGTGATTTGCCTATGGTGTAATCTGAGATTTGTCCTCATGTCATTTAAGTGAGTTCTCTTTGTGTTTGCAGGTGGACTGAATTTTAATATGTTGGATTCTATTAACTGCTTAGCATGTGGATGTTTTTCTTAGTATCTTGCAAATGTATAATATATATTTTTTTTAAAGGAGTAATCACATATCCCTTTTATTTTTTCAGCATTCTGTGAAGAAGGGTGCAGATATGGTGGAACTTGTGTAGCCCCAAACAAATGTGTCTGCCCTTCTGGATTCACAGGAAGTCATTGTGAGAAAGGTAAAGCTTTACTGAAACATACATTTTTCTTTGGTAATGAGATATATGATATGCTGAATTAAGAAATAATTAATTTCTATTAATTCATTCTGCTTGATATTTTGTCTTCATTGAAGATATGACTGTTCCATAGATGCCTTTTTGCTAACTGAAAGCTAATCTTAAATTAAACATGGCAAGTTTTAGACAATTGGGGATGTATCTACTTTTGCTTCCAGTGGACACTTTTAGTTAATTAGAGGGAATGGCAAATGAAAAATATTTACTCCACTTATTTCCTGTGCTGCAAACTCAAGGTTTCCTTGTGCTTTTTCTGAATCTGTTGCGCAAATTAGACCACAAATTATTTGGATGCTTGCTTTTCACTTAGTTATTGAATTCTTAAGATTTTATTTGTTTCTAGGTCACCAAGGCCACCAATTTTCATAGAATCATAGCCTATTAAAATATATCTTAGTAGTAGTGAATTGATCCTGCCTTTTCACAGATTTTTTTGCATTCCAAGATTTGCTTCTGGCAGTCTGTCATAGGCCCATCTTTCGGTTTGTTTCGCAAAGATCTGGTTCCTTGTCTACCTTAACTGAGAAGGAAGGGATCGTACAGAATTCCATGTAGGACTCTTATTAGATTCTTTATGCAATAGATTTGGGATTTTATTTTGGTTAATATTTATTGAGATTGTATTTCACTTAAATGATAAGGTTTTTTTGCATTTCTTGTTTATTAATAAAGCTTTTGCACTTGCCTTTCCTGGTTGAAATAAAGTGGAATGTTAATGCAGGTTGCATGATGCTAATATGGATGAGATTATAATTGATGATGTGTTTTTAAGGAAGAAGAAAAGAAAAAGAAACCAAAGAGATAACTGTTAAAGGATAAGTTAAATCACTGGAACCACTTGTTACCCAGATATTGTTCAGTAATTCGTGCGTAGCAGTGCCTGATTAATACATGACTGTTCTGTTATAATACATAGTAATTTAAGCCCAGTTGTCAACAAATCTGCTTTGAGTAGCTTCTGGAAACTGCTAGAGCTTTTTATGGATGCATTCAGATCACTGCTTACTGAAATCCCATAGTTTCTAGTTGTCAGCATTGTTCTAATTATTTGGGAATGAACTAGGACATGAATATTTTCATATCATCTTAAATAAATTTACTGCATTCTTTTTTCTGGTAGTCTTTGGGTTATTCGTTGTAAATCAAAATGAGCTTCCAAGCCCCTTGACATTCAGCAGTAGGTGCCAGCAATACACATGGGGAAGTAATACAAGAAGTACCTGCCTTAGAGCCACTCCTACCATAGCTCTCCAACCTCTAATCCTGCTAGTTACCCTCTCCCATGTATAGTGAGCTCTTTCCTTTCCAAAATGTCCATTATTCAGAGAAAACTGTACTTTCAGCGGATTGCAGGATATCAGAGATACGTCCTACGTATGTGAAAATATAGTACTGCAAAACCAGTACCTGCATTGCCCAAAGGTGCTCTGCATACCCAGGGATCCGGTGGCTTTAGGGCAGCTCTCAGCTCAACTGTCTGTGTTTCTTTCACCCATGAATCTTAAAGCTATCTTTTTTCTTATAGCTGAAAAGGGACTTTCAAAACTAGAACACGAAGTTCTTAAACTGTTGAAGCAGTGGTTTAAAATTGATAAATAGATGACATAACTGTTGTTGACTCCTATGTTTTTCATGTCTTTTGTATTGTTTTGATCTAAAATAAAAGTTAGCACACCAAGTAAAGGTAACATGGCAGGCATGGTACTCCCATTATCAAGAAATTTAGAGGTAGATGCCAGAAGGAGTTAGCTTCTGTGTATAAAATTTGTACGACTTGAACCAGAAGGAAGTTTTTTTTTTCCTTGGAGATGTATAGGATTTACCAATATGCTACAAGTCAAGCTAATGATGGTAACTTTGAGAAAACTCATGTGCAAACTGGTTTGAGAATGACTGCAGCATTGCACATGAGAAGTCACATTTGAGTTGTGTTAGGGGGTTTGAAAACTTCAGCGTACGTACCTTATGTCATATACATATTTCAGTGGCTAAATGCATATCAGATCTATATGAGAGCAACTTCAGCTATCGGAAGGTACGTGTTGTGGAAAAACTAAATGTTCAGGGTAGAAAGCTGCAGAACAATCTTTGAAGCAGGCTTCCCTTTGCTTACCTGCTTACTTCTCAAAGATGTAGTGCTGTCAGGAAAAGGAAGCAGTTCAGTAACACCTCCCTCGTAGTCGCACTGCAGTTTACTGCAGTGTTTTTAGAGGACATCTAAAGTATTCAAAAACCATGTTTGTTTGGGTTTTTTTTCCTGTTGTCTATAATGTTAGAAATAAGCACTTTGTTCTATTTAACATATGGTAGCACTCCCTCAATCATTATGACATAGACCAAAGACGGTGAAATGGTGGGACATCACTTTGAATCAAAGCTTAAATGTTCCTGGTAAAATCTTGTCTGATGGAAGCTCATGGTGAACTGATGCATCTCACAAGTAAAATGATGTGTTTTGGTAATGTATTCTATTCGCCACAGTGTATTTAAAAACGTCCTTCAAACCGACAACACTGCAATTCCTTATACATTATTTGTGAGCCAAAAGGACTCATCACGGGATAAAAACAGTATGACCCAAATTGGCTTTGACATCATGTAAAGGGTAAAATGAACCAGTAATTAGCAATGTTGTTGAAAAGCAGGTGCATTTACTTCTGAATATGAATCATATGTTACTCATCGTTCCTGACTGCCTGGTGGAAATGATGATATTAGTTAAATTAAAAATTCAGCGATATTTGAGAAGGGTAGGATTTATGTTGATAATTTACTCAGGTGAAATTAAAATACACATTTAAGGCTTATGTACAAATACATAATTCAACATGCTGCTAAGAAGAATTACCTCTTGCCAGTTGCTTTGCCTGAAATGAGAAATCATTGTAACAGTTGAAGGGCTGCCTTTTCTTCATGAAGTTAAACTGCAAATTGATATCCAGAAATACTGTCAAGTAATTCCTCCTTCCATCCATTCTAAGAAGCTTGATGCTTCTTACAGAATTTTTGTTGTTTTCTATTTAAGATCAGATTCTATCTTCTGATCAATTGTTTGTTTGTTTTGTGTTTAGCTGGCCAGGGCTGAAATCAATGATCTCTGTGATCGTCATCATCTGTGATCATACTTAACACAGTTGTGATACCTGTGCTAGAAAGTTTTTTAAATTAGAATTTTTGCTGACATTGCTGTGTGCTTCCAGCATGCGTGTGCCTGATGGCTGAGCTGGAGATCCGCATTCTTAACTGTATGTAAAACTGTTGGCTTGAACTCAGGTGCATCCTTGACTGGGATCCTTTCTAAAGGCTTCTGAGAGACATTTTGGCATGCAGTAAGGAATGCAAACACAGTACTCTCAGTGTGAGAGTTGTTGGCAGAATGGCCTCAAATGCCCAGATCTTCCATCCAGTGGTGTTGTCTCCATCTCATATTTTTGCAATGTTAAATAAAAAAATCCCATTGTTCCTTGAGCTGCTTTTCCCTCTCTCTGAGGGAGCTGCACATCAGTGGAGTGTTAATGTTGGTTTTGTAGGCAGGGTTCACCATTATTCTGTATTTGTGGTATGTTAAGTCACTGCTGCCACCGATGAAGTGGTGAGAATGAGATAGGATGGGCAATCTATGATATCAAGGGCAGGAGTAAACAGATGATTAAGTGCCTAGAAATTGCAGGCAATCCTTGAACACCTACCTGCATGTGGTAGAGTCCTGTGCGTGAGCCTAAGAAATACATACCAACCAGCTCTGGGATGGCGGCAGAAATTTCAGCTAAGGGAGTTCATTACAGTATCCGTCTGTATAAATTATAACTTTGGGCAATGAGCAGGAATTGGCAGAAGGTTTTAAAGCAGTGGCTTCCCAGCTAGGGGCAAGTTTAGGAAAGTGAAGTATTTTTCCAAAAGCTTTGGTGGAGCATCACCTCCAAAAGGGATTCAAAACAATTGCACCCCATACCCTGGCTCGTGAAAGCTACTGACTGAGCTGGTACACAATGAATGGGGAATATGAGTCTGGTAGATTAGAAGGACATTGCATAGGCTGGAGCTCAGAGACATAAGTATTTTTGTGGTAGCTGCATGTGTATTTATAGACTTTGTAAAGCACTGGAGAACAGTTTTCTCACAAAATGCTAGAATGCTGTCAAAGAATTGCCTGCTGATTGTAAACAGTCAGAAGCAAGGGTAACACATGGCAGTGAAGCATCAGGATGTGATAATTACTGGGGTTATTTTTTTGTGGTGTTTTGGGCTGTGTGTACAGAAGATTGTCTGATATCAGGGTGAGAGGTCATTTACCAGTATGTACCATGGCTAAGAAGTTTTCTTTGAATCTCAATAATTATATTGTGAGGGGGAAAAAAAAGAAAAAAATATATCAACACTTGCAGTATTGCATTAGTAACATATGGATTCTTCAGTTCAATCAGATTTCACAGGCGGGCAATGAAATGTTGCTATGCTTATGTCTTGAAGCTGGATATGTCACATATACGTCACGAAAATGAGGAGGCCTTTAGCTGATTTGTTTCATAATAGTTGACAGTATCTGGAGTTGTTGTCTAAGAAGTTGCATACTTCTTTGTCTACTCATCTCTTGAATTGCAGCTTCTGGAATATATTGTCTTTTGCAGTCCTTTGGGTAAAACTTCCTACAGTCTGTATTTCTTTGGACCCTGGAAATAGGAAAAAATATGTGTGAATTTCTGTGTGCTATTTCTTTGATTCCTGAGCTGGATCAATCTTTAGATGTGTAGCTATCAAAGAGATTTCAGCTGAAGAACCTGACTTAAAAAAATAAGCAAACAAAATCCAAAGCAAAGCAGAGAAAGAGATTTTTCAGTGAGTACAGTAAGTTAAATGTCAAAACTCCCCACCTTTCTCCGTCTAAGATATTTTGTAAAATACAAAGCAAGGTTTATTTTGGGAAACAAACCAGCTGTGTAGCTGTGGACACAAGGCTTTGCATGAGATTCATTCTAGAGTCTCTCATTTCAAGGTGAGGCAAAGCCAGTATAGTGTGAGATAGGAGGGGTGAAGTGAATGATGCTTAGCTTATTACAGAAAGCGGTGGTTGTGGTTGATATGACACTCCTGAGGGAGTGACAGACCCAGAGAAGGCAGATGCTGCAGGTGGCTGAGGTTACCTTGCTCCATTTGCTGCCAAGCTGGTTACGGCACTTGCCCCAGTGGTACTTATCGCAAAATGGCAAGGGGTGATATCTTAATGTGATAGAAGAAACAAAGCTGTCATTTGTAAAGATATCAGGGAATAGATCAAAGAATATCCACTAGAAAAATCTGATTAAGACTGTCTCTAAGGATCAAGGGGACATCTGTCTGCAAATCAACAGGTGACTGTAAGTGGAAGAAAAAAGTTGTTCTGTCTCACACTGCCAAACTAAAGAAAAGTGCAGTCTCCCAGACTGAGAATGCCATTCATCCTCCCAGCTGACCACAGCATGAGGAGACTGCACTCGTTTTTGTAGGGCTTACACTGTCTCATATACTGGCAATTTTAGTTTTAAAAGCCAGGAAAAGCACTAAGCAGACTGTTAAGGGTGGTTTTGGGTGGGTTTTTTTTGTAAAGGATATTTTTATGTTGCTGTACAGTTTATTTATGTTCAGGTGCCTGGGTCTATATATTTTTGTTTATTTTGTAATGAAAGGAATATCTGCTATATTAATCTTCATTGTTAGCTGAGGTGATATCTTGACATTCCAGGTAATGAAGGATTCTAGTATTCTAATATTTTATTATTTGTAAGACTTGTGGTCATAAAATATCTCTTTCATAGTCTAATGACTTGGTGAGGGACATTGTATTTTTTTTAAGTCACAGCTAACTGTGTTATTTTTTTCCTCCCACTTTGGTCCGCAAAACTTGAACTTAGAAACTGGGTAGTATTATATTGCTTGCTTTCCTTGCTGAGATTATGCTTGCCACTCTAGGTTCCTACACATTGAATTTCTCCACTCAAATTTCACTGGTCTCACTCTAACCGGTGTCTATGTGCCAGCTGGACATGTCAGGTATACTTAAGGATGTGGTTTTATTTAGAAAAAGGTATGATTTAGCTAGCTGACATCTAATTTCATTTGCATTTGTGCGAAACGATGTAATCAAGAGGCTGTATCTGTTGATCAGACTTTATAATGCACATAAGATCCAAAACCAGATACTAAATTGTCTTGACTTAACATTAGAAAAAATACCCATAGATAGTGTCTTGGTATGCCATCTTTCTTTGCATTCCAGTTCCTGTTCTGCTTGTTTTTGGATTAATATCTTGTGAAGACCCCCTATAAACCTTATTATAAAGGTTACAAAAATAGCTGCTACTTTTTATTATTCCTTAAGTACTGCAGACGCAAACTAAAAATACATATTATATTTAGAGGAATTAATGGAGGGTATTTCATGAAGTCAGTGCCTTTGCATCTTCCTTTTATTATGGAGCAATAGAATTGACTCCTTTGCTGTGTCTTTCTTGCTGAAACGCAGGCAATGAAAAATCTAAACAGAAAATGACTGTTTTGGAAGAGAAGGAAAAGAGCGGGAAACTTAAAAGGAGATTGATGGCTCACTTAGAATTCCAGTGATAAAGAAGGAATCAACAGGAGAAACACCAAACAAAATTATACCATCTCCCTTAGATTCAGTTACCTTGCTGAAGTGTTGGGTACCTGTGTTCAATCTCTTAAAAAGCTGTTAGCAGTTTTCTTCAAATTAGAGGAGTGGTCCTTGAAGCAGCATGAGATGAACTGACTGCATATATATTAAAATGGACTTTTTGATGGGGTGAGGACTAATTAACATAGCTTTCATAGAACCATCTTAAAGCAAAAAGTCTTTTTTTGTGCATCAGTTGTGGTTGAGTCAGTCAAGTTCTACATGAGAGACATCCTCTGCCACAGTTGAGCTGAGTTGAATTTTCAAAAGGCACTTCATGGAACGAGGATGCATAAACTCTGTGAAGTTTAAGAAAATGCAGGACTATAAGAGCATGCTTACGTGAGCTGTACCAGTTGGAGCATCTTTGCAAGCATCCTTCCCTTGAACATGTTTTGTGAGCCCCATGTGTCCCCATTCCCATGTCACTAGCTGTTTGTGGCAACCAACGGAGCCAGACAGCTGTTATCTGGCTTGCAGTGACTTTCAGCACAAAGTGAAGGGGAAAGTAAAGTGAGAGTCCTTGTTTCCCTGGGGCTGAGCTTGCTGCATGCCCTGCTCCTCAGGAAGCCTCTTGGCAAAGGCAGCATTCCTGGAATTGTATCTTTGCTACTTGGGCACTGTCACGCACTGGCATACCTTTGTGAAGGAGAACATGTCTTTTGGTGGGAAAGAGATGCACATCAAAAAGATACGGCACATTTCCCCAGGTTGAATGTAACTCTACAAACAGAGGGGCCCTGGCATGGTGTGTTCCCATCATGTGCCTGGAAGATGCAGAGCACAGTGGAGGGGTGAAGGCAGTTTTCACAGGCAAAAAGAAGGTGCCTGACTTTCCTAAGTGAGAGAAAAGCATGCTGTGAGGAATATAAGGTATTGTAGCTAAACAGGTAAAAATTGTTAGGACCTCTCTTTGCCCTCTACTTAGCACCTGGAAATCGCTGGGAGAAAGGGAGGTTTGTTTGTTCCTGTTTTCTTTGTTTGTTTCAGCCGCTGCTACACACAGAGCATTAGATGTTTATTCATCCATAAGTTCTAATTATGTACTACAGGAAGAACATCATGTTTTGAAAGATACAGGTAAACTAAGCAGTAACAAACTCCTAAGCTCTATTTATAAAAGCCCCATATTCCCTCTGAACTTTTACAGCCGTCAGCTTACATAGCCAAATTCTGTGCAAAAGCCTTGCTCAAACTGAGGTGCTGGAATTAGTTTCCTGCTGGATGCCAGGTTGCTTTGGCACCTTCTTGAAGTGCTCAGTACCTGATGTAGCATTCATCCAGTTTATCACCAGGAACATCTCCCACAACTCTTGTGCAGTTGTTTCTGCTTCAGTTTCCTCTTGGATTCTGAGGACTCAGGCAATGGGACTTAAATGTTTCAAGTGGCAGAATCACCACTTAAGTACATTAAAGAAACCAGAGAACCACAAAGCACTAAAAATTGTGAGGAAATATTTATATTTGAGCAAATAGATATATTCATATATTTAAGAAATTTCCATTTGACAACTAAGAAGTTTAGATTTAGACTAGATATTAGGAAGAAATTCTTTACTGTTGGGGCAGTGAACAGGTTGCCCAGGGAAGTTTTGGATGCCACCTCCCTGAAAGTGTTCAAGGCCAGGTTGGATGGGGCTTTGAACAGCCTGGGAGGTGTCCCTACACATGGCAGGGATTGGGCTAGATTAAGGTCCCTTCCAACCAAAACCATTCTATGATTCTATGATAAGCATTTTTTGTGATGTGAGCTCTACAGAAAAGACAGGTTTTTTCATAATACCTACTTTATGATAAATTAACTACAAATTGTGTCTCTCATTTTACTATGGTTACTTAAAAAAAGCCAACAAGTCTGCTTTGAGTGTGGTGCAGTAATGCTAATTTTGTAACCTAGTTTGTCAGGACATTGACCCCCCCCTTTTTTTTTTTTCCCAGGCAGATGCTTGTATGAGTGAAAACCAGAATATTTCTAAGGAGAAATATCAGAATAGGTGGTAGAATAACTAAATAGTACACAAAAACCACCTCAGTCTGTCCGGCTACAGGCGGTATTTAGGGGATATTACTGAGTTTAATAAGCTCTTTGCCACCTTACTTTTTCATATTAGTAGCCTGCTCCAGACTGGAGAATCAACCATGAACATTTAAACTTCCTGATAACCTAGAAATATAACTTGAGATGTGTAGAGCAGGCACAGAGAGGTACTTAGATTTTTTTAAAGACAGAAATCCTTTTGACTTCAGTGACTTTCACCTTCGTGAAACCCTTAGGATCTGGTGCAATTGAATTAGGTGAAATGAAAAAGAAAAAAATGGCTCCAGTGAAATAAAAGAGCACTTGGAGTGGGGATTTTATGTGGAACAAGCTGTGTTACTTGCAGTTACCAATGATAAATATGCCATTTTTAGCTCATTGATCTATGGTACAAATGTAACTAGCTAATCTATGATTAAGGTCCTATTCAAACTGGGAAGAGAATTCACTCTCTTTAGAAAATTTGTACAACTCTGAGAATTTTACTGTATAAAGCCAAGTTTTTGCTGAGGTTTAAATACAATGAATGTTAACTTATTTCATAAGTGATCTCGTTGAAGTTAATCAAGCTGTAGTGAGAGAAATTGTGCCTCAGTCATCAGAAACAGCATCAGAAAACAATTTATTTGGAGAAATCATGTGACAAGTGAGAGGAATAGACCAAAACAACATGCTGATGTTTTAGAGGTTATTGTGTATTTAATTCTGACAAAGTAAGTTTTCCTATATTTTTTCTTTTTTTAATTTAAGATTTTTTTTCACCTGAAAAAATATTGTACAAGAAGAACACTTTAAGCTGATGGAAGTGATGCAACAAGAAAAAAAAAAAGTAGGTGTAACCAGCAAGATTTTTTCTCTTGTTGATGGAAATACATCACCACAAACACAATAGCCACCTCCACTGGCTTCCATTTGGCTGACATTCAGAGGAGGACATCAGGCCTCCATTCATATAATCCTTGGAAGGTGAATAAAATGGCTTAAATCACTTACGTTCTTACATGATTTATCTAGATTGCGGCTTATGTACAATGAGGATAACTAATCCAATTATTTTGCTTTAGGAGTCAGGTTAAAAATGCGAGTTAAACTCTTGCAGAAGGGAGGAAGTATCATTCCTTCTTAATTACTGAGGTCGCCTCTGTAACATCCACAATTGTGTTCAATTTCAGTCCTTTTGTATATCTGCATTTAAAAGAGGACCACCCATGGTTTTCAACAGGAAAACCTGCTTTCTTCCTGCTCGTGGAAGATTGCAGAATTGGGCCATTATTATACAACATTACACTGAAGAAAACCCTACAACAGGAGGAGGTGGCTGTTTGCAAAATCTGCTGAATTAAAATCAGTGTGTAGACTCAAGAGAAAAAGTTTTTCTTTAGGATTGTACTCGTGTATGTACAGGGAAAAATGAAATAGCTTTCAGAAAAGCTATAATAGCTTCATAAAAAGCTTTCAGAATTAACTTTGCTTACAAACTTTCTTATCCCCTTCCAAGGCCTTTTCTGTATCGGGTGAAACACTTGTATTGTCCGTAGTCTGACAGTGATGTGTCAGTTCTGCAGCAGAAAGTACATGATGTACCTGAAGATTCCCCTTCACAGTCAACTCATTTTCTGGATAATCCAGCATATCATGGCTGGTGAAATACAAGAAAATCAATAGAGTAGAACTTGTTGGGTGTGAAAAAGGCCTATGAACCCATCTACTAGAAAGTGTGGCATTAAAGTCTCTTCCAGATTCAGAACTCACTAACTCACTATGCAGGTTCCTATTGCTTTTGTTAGGTTTATGTTCATGTCTTTAGTGCCCAGAGAAATAATATGCAAGATGTTAAAATAATACTGTGCTCAATGTAAGGTAGCTATGAAGCATAAAAGTAATTTCGATTGTTCTCGTTGAATGTTTTCTTTGCTAGTTCCATTACGATTGAAGTTGCTTTAAAGTAACAGTCGTACTCAACCTCAAGGAACTATGTGTCAAAGTTATTTTCAAACTTTTTATAATGTTATGATAAAAATCTGTTCAGTCCTTCACATTTGCAGAAGTAGAGTTTTTCCCAAGTACTTCAATCATTTTTTTTTGCTTTTAAAGAAGAGAACCTCTGATTTAGCAACTCAGGCAGTTCAATAGCTAGTAGTTCTACTACTTAAGCTGTGTAACATCTGGATTATTTCTTTCAATATGTTATACCTACTAAGTAGATCAGTCATTTCAGAGACAAACACAAATGGTGGAGTTTTGATGTGAAAGTGAAATCCACTTTCTTATTTGATTTTTTTCTGAAGAAACATTCTCTGTATCCTGGCAATCTGATCTTTGGAATGGTACTCATTTATCTTTTGAATGAGACATGAAATGAAAGCCCTAAACACTTTGGTCATTAAAGATCCAGTTGAACCTGTATCCTATTTCAGCTCAGGTAATCACATTCTGCCTTCTTTAGCAATGTCAGTCAGAGAAATCACTCATTTGAAATAGCTGTCTGGCTAGCATGGAATAGCACCCATGCCTTAACTTCATAGATGGCTACATTTCTGTGATAGGTTACACATCCTTAGAACTTTTGATGGCAATTACATGGCTTTAAATGTGAATAACTCTTAAGTGGAGTACAGGCATGTAGGTGTGTGAGAGTGAGCTCAACTTGTCCACTGTCCTCATTGCACTGTCTTGGAAGTAGTGGTATCTCCAATCTGGATGGCAGAGTTCACCAGAGGCAGTTGTAGATTCTTGGACATCTACTGCATCTTCTTGTTATAAGCTGGTGGGCAGAGGGGCTCTGAGCAGAGAAAAGTGGAGGGGCACTCAAACTCTGAGAAGGATCCCATTGTATCACCCATGCAGCTGCCACCCAGCTTCTTTATAATAGCCCACTGGTTTATTGCCAACTTTAGCTGTAGGTACTCCTCAGTTTAAGAGACATTAAATAGATTGTTCTCATTTCCAAGACAGTATTTTAACAAGTAGCCAGGATGGATCTGTCCTTCCTTTTGCAGTGGAGCCACTGAACTTGAAAACCAATGAAAGCTTGCAGGCTCAGAGTGAAATAGCTTTGTAGCCATGAGAAGGAGGTTGACTTTTCTCTTGTTTTTCTGATATCCTGGTATTTGACCGTGGGGGATTTTTTCAGATCCTTCCTTGATATAGATGACAAATATGAAAAGAATTAAATACAAAATTACAGAAGAAGGAGGTAGTCTACTGCTTGCTTGTACAGCTGCTATAAAAAGATGTATCTCTTTGTTAAAGCTGTAGGTTGTCCTAGTACTAGTAACAGTTTCCTTACTGGGTGTTAAATCAATTAGCTAGTGTGTTCAATCCATTATTATATCTTCTTGCTACAATCAGCAAAATGAAATTTGTCACTTATTAGTTGATTTGCTCAATAGTTTCAACAGTGAGCTGTTCCACTGTAAAAATAAATTGCAATAGCTCCTTTGGAGGAAGTTCTTCTGGGGGAGGAACATCCAAAACGGGAAATGTAATACCTTTGACATTGCCACTGCATTGACTGTTGCGGAAAAGTGGAAAATACCTCACTTCATTGCATTTAATGTGATTTTTCATGAATGCTAAATTCAATCTGGCTGAAGAAACTTTTATATAGTATATTCACATTTATAGATTTCATATTCCAGTCTTTACATTAGTGTATATTAAGTGCCAGACTTAAAGGGCATAGACAATTTTTCTAAGCCAAATTGAGAAATAAAATTAGGAAGGAATGAAAGGAAGAACATTGTGTCAACGAAAGCTAAAAATGACAAATTTCATAAACTGCCTGTATGAGCAACAACAAATTTCTGTTTTCCACTGAAGGAAAGATAGTATTTTTGAGACAAGAAGAAAAGGGTCCAACCAAATCAGGAAGTAACTCCTTATTTTCTTTCCCCTGTTAGAATATATTACTTTTGAATATAAATCAAAACACTATACCTAAGCTGAAGGGCTGACCATATCTGAACCATTATGTAAAACCCAAAATACTTTGTGAAGATCTAAAGCCATTAAAGGCTTTTTGGTTTCCATAATCTTTTAGTTTATACTGTCAGTTGCATTGAAACAGGCTGAGAATCTTGACCTATTAAGGTTGGTGAAAAGGCATTTTATAAAAATCTTAATTTATCTGACAGAGTCCTAAAAAGCTTTGTCAGTCTTTACCCCACTGAGCTGTCTTGTACTAGGAGTAATCATATTGAATTCAATTGTGTAGTAATGATGTAAAGTACAGCTCAGTGTTAGAGCAGGTGGCTGAAAATGCTAGCCAAGGATAAATTAATCCAAACGGCCTAACTAATAGAAGGAATATAAAGTGGTAATATGTATTCATAACACCATTTTGAAGGTAACATTGTATTCAAAATATGAGAGTAATTTAGGTGACATTATAAACATCAAGCTTTATAAGTATTGGTATATTCTAAGGTTGTGGTTTGTCTTTTTTTCCCCTTTTTCGTTTGTGTTCGGATTTTTTTTTGTTTTGGGGTATGTGTGTGTATGTTTTGTTTTTTTTCTTGGTTTTTTTTAACAGTTTGTATAATGCTTAAGAATTATACTCACCTCCTTCCCAGGTCAGTAGACAATTCCAAATTTCTGGACTCAGGATAAAGCTATTGTTTGATCCTCAAAGTTCAAATTATTCTATTGAATGAATAAGCACTGGCTGGAACTAGGAGGCATTGAGTGCCTTTTTTTCATGGCTCTAAAGATGTTGACTGGATAAATTTTAATCTTTACAAGAAAAACTTGTGTTAGTGTGCAGTGTTGTAAGGTGTTTAGGGTGGACATGTAAATAGAGAATGTATGCTCTGTAATATTGGTGTTCTGACAGATCATGCACACACAGAAAATAAATGGTGATTGTTAAGAAATATATGCACAGATGCAAAACCTAAGAATGGAGGGTGTAATTCCAGTCTTTGTATTGTATATATTTTATTTATTGGCACATTATGCGAATACTTTTCCTGTTTGGGAATGGTGGCACAGGTAAGGTGGTAGAAGTTACTTAGCATAGAGCATCTTTACTCTAGGTTACATAGAAAAGCATACAACTTTTACAGTATGGAAAGAGGATAGAAGAAGTGGAGAAAAAAGCCCCCTCACATTGCTGAAAGTTGACTGAGAAATTAGTGTAGAAAATATTTTATAAAGTGCATTGCATGACTATATAGTCTGTTTATAATCCCTTTTAGGGACTATAAACAAGAAAAATTACTTTAGCAGTAGATTTCCATTTTAAGCAGGTCAGCCATAACGATGTAACTTAGTTGTCATGTTTAAAACAGCAACTTTTTTATTATACCATATAAAATAGCCCCAGTATGAGCGACCGTGACAATTTATGGATATAGAGATTATTTCCTCTTTGGAAACAGCTGTTAATGAGTTTGTCATATAAAATGATGGAGATCACAGTTGTTTATCAAGTGTAATAATCAGCTATTTTATGAAATCCCTTGCAGCTGTTCTCCTAAGCTACCAGGTACACATATAGCAAAGCAAGGGAAGACCTGGTATAAAGTTGTCACAAGTCTTGGGTTCCTTTCCGTAAGTAAAGATCCTAAGGATTTGGTGAGTTCATCTTCAAGGACACAGCTGACTTAAGATAGCCAGACAGAAGATTTTCTGTTTCTTTGGGTTTTTAAAAGAAAAAAAGAAAAGCAAAAGCAACCCCTTTAGTTGTACCTATATGTTTTGTGGATATGTAATCTGTGTATAGTACAGCTTGTATTTGACTGAAGTTATCTGTCTTTTAAGAACTCCTGAGAAAGGAGGACAAAAATTACTTGTAAACGTTGGCAGATAATCAGAGTGTTCATGAATTCTCATTTATTTTTCTTCTACTTCCCTCTCAAAAATACCCAGTGTTGTTGTGAGCATTCTGTTACTTCTAGAATTTGAAAGTGAGATAATCTAATCTAAATTCAGTGTAAATATAAATACTGCTAAAATATGCTTTCAAGACTAGTGTAGGATTATATATATACTGTGGGGTGTAGGTCATTGCTTGTTTTCAGGAAACAAGGATTTCTGTGTCTAAGTTGTAAATTACTAATTCCAAACCGGAATTTGTGATTTTTGTATATGTTTGCTCCCTGGAGATCAGTACAGACAAAATACTATATAGTTAAGCACTTGTGATGTATTTTTTATCATGTTTTCTAATCACGTATACCTGTGCTGAAACAACATATCCTAGATCTGTAGAATGAGGCAGGTGAGTCTGGCAACCTTTCATGAGTAGAGATTCTTATATTATAGTGAAGAAGTGGAATAAAAATCATATTTTCATTATTCTAGTTCTCAGTTTTATCTGTGGTGCAGCTTTGTGCATGTATATACATTTAGAGTGGCTTACATGGGAGAGGATGCCTGACAAAGGCCATAAAGGCTGCACCATCAAGTAAAAATAAGTGAGGAAAAGAGAACTCATGATATTTTTCATCTGGTCATTCTGTGTGCATTGGTGTCAGAGGTAGCACCGTTAGCTGCAACGTTGGTGTCGTGATTCTTCCAAGACCTATGGCATTTTTCCAGAACGGTGTTTCTCTGATAGCACCTCCATAGCTGTAAAGTCAGCTCCACAAGAAAACAATGCGTCAATGTGGTGCAAAACGGTTTCCAATTAACTATTTAACTTCGATTTAACATGATTTATTATTTTACCCAGATGTGGATAATGAGACTATAAAATCCCTTTAGATGATTGCACGAATGACTAAATATGCATGTTGGGCAGGCTTACATTAGCAACAACTGTGAATTCCTTTTCTTTGGAGCTGAAGAGGGTGTCTGTAATGCCTGAAGAACAGTAACTGAGTGGTGAAAAGAATTAAGATGCTCTTGAATAGTGATTTTTTTTTTTTTTTTACTTTTGCCTCTTTGGTTAGATAGGTTTATGTGGTTATGTGGGTAGATAATGTAGCATAGATAATTCTATCCTTGTACTGCTTCATAGATCAAGCTTTTGATTTCATTGCTTGTTTGCTCTGAGCAGTGGTACTAAGAGTATTACAGCATTTAAATGTAAAGATTTTTAAAATGGTGTACTGCAAATTTGTCTTCAGACTGTAAACATGTATTGTAACCCTGTGAGAATTATCAAGTGATTAATACTGTGAAAATATTTTGGATTTTAAAAACCCCAAAGAACCCATATATTGGTCTTCTTACTGTAATTTAGAATTCAGTATAAACCCCAGCTTATTAATATTTAAAAGGAGAGGTTTTTTTCTTTGAAATCAATGAGGAGATGTAATTATTTGTTTTAGCAAAGAGGCTTAAAAATGAGAAATTGTCTACTGATGTGGAACTGTCCTTATGCTGCTGGCTATGAATATATTATAGAGCTATATCTTTATAGAAAACATTTCTGCCCTGTCATCTTCATTTAATACAGTAATTTTCTGCTTTATTCATTTCACCTGGGTTAAATTTTGTTTACACTGTAGTACAATTTATGTTATTGAATATGATTCTCACAGGTCGCTCACTCTGAGAGGTAGATACTACACTAGCCTGAAATTTGCCTTCATTTTTGATGTCTTTGTTACTGAAATCTGCTTACATCAGAAGTATATAAATAGTGAAGATGGCAAGAATTTAATATAATGGAAAATCAATTCCGCACAAAAGCCACTAATTTCATGTGCGTATACATTTGTGTGACTTTTTACACCCTTGTATTACACTACTCACTTTACTTGTATGCACTAAACCCAAGAGAGGGGTATTTTGCTTGAAGATATTTCTGCACCAAGTGTTCAAGGCTTGAAAATGAAAAGATGTGTGTTTCCTTTTATTAGCCTTTTCATTAACTTCAAGCTGTTTTGGCAGAAATCTTACTGTAATTTGCTCTTGACATATATTAGTATTAAATCATGCTTTCAAATGCTATATATTGTTTCTAATATTAAACTGTATTGTATAATTGACTATCAAGACTTCTGAAAAGAACACACTTTTGCACAGAAAACAATGGAGTCTTGCGACTCAAAATTTTTGAGAAGGGAAATAAATGCTTTTTTTAACATCTGCTATTTCAGAGAATGCAGACAGTTGCCTATATTTATTTTCTTTATTCTTCAGTATTCAGGAGACTTGTTTTACTGTTTTGGGTAGATCTGAAGCTTCTGACAGCAGAGTACCTGTAGAAATGGTTAGGACTCAATATAACGCACAAGTGGCAGGTAAACTTCCTGCATGTGGTTGTTATTTGAGCCATCAGACTTCCTTGACGTTTTTTAATGCCACATTTTGTACTGAATGTTTCTGTCCACTGGGACAAAGGCTGGCTGCGGCTTGCCCGTACACTGCTCAGTGTGACATGTCTGAAGCAAGGCTTGAATCTATGTCTCTGTTCAAAAGAGGAATAATTTTAAATGGCCAGCCCACAGACAGAGGGTGAAGCAAGCCATTGAATTATGAATATAATGATTTTTACCTTCTCTCAGAAAGAAAACTTTTGTGGTTATCTTCTGAACTCTTGTTTCTGCCATACTGGTAGGGAAGTGTCTACATTCAATCAGTTTGATATGACAGGTAGATGGGTAATAGTGTGTTAAGGGCAGTAAAATTCAGACATGTTCATTGTCATCCCTAATGTTCATTAAGACCCACTGTTATCTGGTCTGGGGTTTCTGTGTGTGAGGGAAATATAAATAGAGATAAAAAAGGGGAGCCTATTCATGCAGAATAACAGTAATAGGGCTTGAGTGTTTTCCTGAAATTGAAATAGAAACTGTGGGACATATCTCTTCAATGACGTGTGCTGCTTTCTATCCCCTGTTTTATTGTGTGAAAGATAGGTGTCAGTATTGGTTCTTAACTTACAACAGGACGGCTTGAGGAAGAAAGTATGGGAGATGTATCAGTGGTTTGATGGCTGGAAGTCTTTGTAAGGACTGTTTGTCCCCACAGTTTCAATTCTTTGAAACCAGGTTGTTTGCCTCCATGAGTACTATGGCAGCTACTCCTCTGAAATCATTATTTGTCTGCTACAAAAGCAATGCAAAATGAAGAACTGTTGTACTCCACATATGATGTCTCTTTTCCTGACTTCCATAACTTCATACATTTAGCTGCTTTATTGATTTTGGGTTTTTTTTGTGGGAAGCAGGATTGAAAGAAAAAACAGTACGGAAACATGGATTATACAAAACCCTTTGATAGGAGCTATAAGCTATAATTGTTCTTTGTTCTTTGCCTCCTCCTCCTTTCCTCTGTGAGTATAAAATGAAAAATGGTCCTGTAATTGAAAAGAGACTGTGCAATTTGCTTTGTCAACAAAGGTCTTTTAACTCCTATTCCAGCTTCTTCTTACTGCAAACACTATGTCAGATTTTGCAGGGCATATCTGGAAATAGAGCATCTCATAAATCTGATGGCAGTCAGCTTCTCTGAGAGAGTGTGGCTTTCGTGCTACTGAAAATTGTGAATTTAATGGCTGCTGTTGTTTAATATTGTTCTTTTTACTGAAAAGAGGTTGTTAGTACAGTTAGATATGGCTCTTCACAGTACTGATGAGAACATAATCTTCATTGTGCCTTGCTCTTCTGCCAGCTGTTGTCTCAGTGTGAAAAGACTCATTTGACCAGAGTGGAAAGAGAGTGCTTTCTTCAGGTTTACAAAATAAGATAAAATGTATTGGCTCATAACTGATAAAAGGAGGCAGCCTCATCAGTTTTAAGCACTCTGTGATTGACAGCTTTCAATTGTGGAGCCTGCTTGGGTCTGGTTTAAGAATGTTGCGATGATGACTCTTATTTACTAACCTTTTTGCTTCATTTTTATATGTGCTTCATTCTTTGTAAGCCAGGGCATTTGAGCTATTTCTGATTCTCTTACCCATTTCCTCTGCCCTTGACTGTTGTTGTTAATCTCTGCAGCTAAAAAGTTAATTTCTTTGGCATTTGTCTTATTTTACAGAATCAAAATAGGAGAAGGGGAAAAAAGGGAGGGAGACCTTAACTTAAATATTTTTAACAGACACAGAGAGCTGATCTAGAGGCTTAGATTGTTTCGCATCCATATAATGCTCAAGGAATGCTACATGCACTTCGACAAATACTGATTAGATATGATCCTCCATGTGTTTTGTGTGTCTGTCCTTAAAATGCAGGGGGTAGTCTGTCTGTGGAAGGGTGGGAAGAGGCTGCTTTGTGAGCACAGCTTCTTGTGCTCTGTGACTAAAATAAATTATGACTCTTTTGGGCTTGAGGTACACATTATTTTGGTTGCTCATAGATCTCCTGCTGCTCAAGCACACTGGGAAACAAATACATTTCTTCTATAAGAAAATAAAACCCAGAGTTAGTTTTCTCAAGGCTTGTTTTGATCCTCAGCTGAAAACGAGATTATTGTCTGTTTCCCTGGCTGCCTGAGGTTGTCTGTTGATCTTTCCTCATCTGGTCTGAGACCATGTAACAGAGAAATAATGAAAAAGGATGGCCATATCAAGGAGATTTGTAGGTCTTGAGTTTCAGAAAGCACTCTCCTCCTTGTTGATTAGCATTCCAGATGAATCCCTTTTTTCCAAAGAAGGCTATATTTTGCCATGCTAATTTACTGTACCATTGTCAGTTACATATATATATTTTTGTATGTATATATGAAGGAGAATAATCTCAGATTTATGGAAGGCTTAAACTTGAAAGTCTCTGTGTAAGGGAAAAAAAAAAAAGAAAACAAACCCACAAGCTTATGTATGTATCCTATAAGACTATTCTTACTTGGTCTTTATAGTGAAGGGTACAGAACAAGAGTGCTGGTTTTGCTAATCAAGAGCCATGTGTAATATCAAATAATTTCTCCTGGTGCTTTGAATTAGTGTGTTTTGGATGCTAAAATGTTATTATTCAGTTATTGCTGTTGTACTTACTGATAGCAGGTATAGATGGAGTTGTTTTTGCGTAGTTTTCTCACCTTGAACACAGAACAGATAGGATGATTTAACCTTTTCTCTGAAACACTGCATTTTTCTACTTGGGGGAGATCTTTCAGTCTAGTGAAGTCTATATAGACCACTTGGGCATCTTGAGAGCTAAAGAACTGGTATGAAATGTTCTGCCTTACATGAGCTGTGCAGATTCTGTATCTTCTTTCCATCTGAGCCACGAATTTGAAGGAAATCTCAGTATGGATGACCTGCTGAAGAAGTAACCCTGAGGGTCATGTGTGCAGTGGGCATATCAGTAATAGCTAGATTCATACATCACCTACTCCAGTGCTAGGGAACTGACACAAATACTCCCTTAAAAAATCATGGTCAACACAGGAAGTTTGGCTTGATGATAGGATATTTAGTATACTAATAATAGTGAAGACTTGGCAAGTACATTTTGTCACTGGTCACTTTATCTGCCTATTTTTAATTTGAATATTCTAGAGAAATGTCACTGTGTGCAGAATGCACAGCCACTGACTAACCAAAGTTTTATTTCCAGGACTACCCTGTTCCTGCTCCAAAGAGCTATTCTGGCTGTGTATGTGTGTGGAAGCTGGCTGTCTCTGAATGAGTTTGACAGAAATTCAGTCCCAGAGCAAGTGGTGTGAAGGGCAGAGCTGCTTTCTAGCCAGGTTGCAAAGCTTATAGGTTCCATGGTTCTGACCTGGTCTAAGGCTTGGAAACAGGGTGGTGTTGGACAATATATTTTTCTTTCCTTAATTACAAGTACTCAATCAGTTGTTATTTTGTGTGTATTTAGAAACTATCTGCCTTGAATAATGGGTTGATGCATTTTTGATGTCGCGATGAGCAATATCAGAAGTACTGCTTCTTTACAGTACAGAAGGATGCCATAATATCATTACTGTTGTTAAAACTTAAAATCTCCACAAGGTACCCTACATCAAATTTTGCTATTGCAAAATCTAGTATGACCAGTTACCCATGGAAACAATTCATGAAAGCTAACCTTCACAGTCCTTTGATCTTGCCAGAGCTCTGGGGAAAGTCAGGGTTCTTTTGCTCTCATTTAGGGTAACGTATGGGCTGGAGAAAAATGTAACTCTATTGATAAAATGCATGTGGAGTGATGTGATAGGACTCCAGCTGTTAATTCATATGAAAGCATTGTTCTTTCACATAAAAAAAGTTTCTTAGAAAATGTCTTGTAATTAAAAGGCAATTATTATTTTCTAGTTCAAAATACTGCCCCCTCTAGTGTGCTCATTTTGAAAGGGTTTATGAGTTATTAGTGTTATTCTTGAAAGAACTCTAATGACTAAACTTCACAGGTGACTTGTCATGATTTTTAAGAAATTGGGTAATACTCTGTAAGTACTAGATGGAGAGAACCATATTCGATTTAGAAATTATTACAGTAGAGAGCCTAACTTGCAATAGGTTCGGTTGATGTCGTGAAGAGTAGGAGGCATAAATGCTGAGAATATGCAAGGTTCCTGAATGAATTGTCTTGGTCCTCGTAACCTGCAGATTAGCTGCCTAATATTTTTGCATATGTTGCCTTAAAAATCTCACTAAACACCTATCATGGTTTAGGCCCCTGAGCAACATGATGCCCCCCCACCTGAAAAAAAGGGCTAGTCAAAATAGGGACTGGGAGGGCTTCTTAGCACTTAAAAAGGTCATGGGCAAAAGACATTAATCATAAGGAGAAAAAACCAAAACGATTTTAATTTGTTACCAGTATCAGAGTATGGGAGATACAACCAGATCTTAAAGTCAAAACACCTTCCCCTCACCCCTCCTTTCTTCCCTGGCTCAGCTTTGTTCCCGGTTTCTTCACCTTCCCCCCCAGCCCATGCCCTGAGGCGCGGGGGAGGTTGCAGTAGTTGCAGGTTGCAGAGTAGGGGTTGCAGATGGCCTTGTGGTCCTTCAGGGGTAGGGAGGACTCTGCCCAGTCTCTCTCTGCTTCCACGTGGTGCCCTTTCCACAGGAGAAAAAGTTCTCAAAAGTCCGTGTCTGCCCACAGCTGCAGTTTCCCTCGTGTACAAAACTGCTTCAGCCCAAGTCCACAAAGCTCCAGTCTGGGTCTGCCCACAGTCACAGTTCCCTCACACACGAACTGCTCCAGCACACACTGCCTGGAGTCATGGCTTCTTCAGGGGCGGCCACTGCTCATGTGGCCTGGCCCCATCAGTGAACTCTATGGGCTGCAGGCCAAGTCAACCTGGCTCTCGCCATGAGTTGCAAAAGGGGAACCTGGGCTCTGCATCCTCCTACTCCCCCCTCTCTCTTTTCTTTCCTTCAACTGACCTTGGTGTTCTTCACAGTTGTTCTCCTCAGGCCCCACTCCTTTCTCTGCTGCAGGTCTCTTCTGATGGTTCTGAAGAGTTCCTGGCTCTCTCTCTCTTTTTGGGCTGGAGCTGCAGCGGGGCTTAAGCTTAAGTTGGGGTAGGGCTGACCTGGCCCAGCCCGGCTGGGCAGGGCTGAGACTGCGCCACCCACACCTGGGGCAGCGCTGGTCAGGGCCGGTGCCGGAGAGAGCGAGGCATGCCCTGCACTCCCCTTCAATACATGAATTTGTAGGGGCGATGATTGTCTTGGCCCTGGTCAGAGGTGGGTCTGACAAAGGAAAAGAGGGAGCTTTTCAGGTAGCTTCTTAAAGGGCTATCTCCATAGCCCTTTCCCCGTTACCGAAAACACAGCCAAAAACCCCTCACAGAAAACCCAATATATTACCAATGTCATAATTTTGCATGGAAGTTGTTACAGACTATGACTGACACTTCTATTAAAACCCTCTGTTTTTCAGGGTCTATTACATGACCATAAAAATCACTTGACATTCTAAGTCTCTGACTGAGAGTCCTTTTTTCTTTCCATAATACAAAAGTTCAAAATATATACTTTACTATTTTTTACATCCATAATAAAAGAAGAAAATATATTGGGTTTTGAGGCATCACTCCTCATATCCCAACCACTGCTGAGATTTAACCAGAAGTTTGGATGGTTAGAACAAAGTAGCGTTTCTTCTTTCATAGGAGTGGCCCAAATGGCTGCTTTATGCTTCAGGCTAGTTTTACACTAAATTTTATCTCTGCCTGTTGTTGTAAGGTCAGCCTAGTTGGGAGGTGATAGGCCAACAGGGCTGACTTCCTCACTGTGCAAAGAGCCAGTCTGTGGGTTCACTGGTCTTGGTGCTGCTCCAGGGAGGTGGGAGCTCTCCTTATATTCCCCTCCCAGGAACAGGGCCTGGGGCCTCATTGCAGCCAGCCTCTGCAGAGCTGTGCTACTGTCTGATGCTGCGGGATCCCGCTGCAAGGCTGGTCCTCCCTGCTGTGAGGCATTTCACAGCGAAGCAAGGTATCTGTTGCCTCTCCGAGATGGGAGTGCAGAGCAGGACTTTTGAATTCCTCTCCTGGCACAACTCAGAAGAGGCAAATAATAGCAGAGACGCAATAAGAGGCATCTCCTAAACCTCCTCTCAAAACCAGCTGTCCTCTTCAGATGGCCTAACACTGTTTGTCAAGGCATGTCATGGCTTAAATGCTTTGACTGGGAAATGATATGAGAAAAGGTCTAAACTCAGGCTTTACACCACCTCTACAGTGTCATTCCACTCCAAAAAACCAAGTTACCTTCTAGCAATTGAGAAATGTGTGTGGTGGGGTGGGGGGTGGATTTGTTCTTTACTTTTTCCACACTGTGCCTCCATGTTAAATAGGTTCGTGGTTAAAAGTTTCCTCTTTTCAGTCTTGATTCTTCTCTCTCATTGCTACTTATGCAAAAGAGCTATCTTCCTTTCCATGCACAATATTATCTTGCTAGCTATAGTCCAAAGTATTTTTGGAAACTCATAAAAAGTGTAAACTGCATATGCTTGTGTTATTTTAATTAAGAATCAGATGTTATCTAGGAGTTAACAGACACCATTCTAGACAATAACAGAGTTGTCGGCTTCTTCAGTGAAAATGTCATGGTGATATCCTTCAATATCTTGTAATGTAATTTATACATTCCATTTTATGTATGTATGGTTTGTGGCACTTGACATCTGAAACTCTTAAAATTGATATTTACCACATAAATAATGCAGATAATTGCCTTAAAATATGATCAAAAATATTGCTGTCTTTGAGGAAAAATAATTCTATTTTATTCTGACTTAAACTAATTTTACACTACTGTAACTTTTGTTGAGTTTGTTGGCAGTAATGAATTATAGTGGAGTAAATTTTATTGGAATTTGTAACTCCATTTTTTTCATCTTTCTGTTGATGTTTCTCCTTGACACGATGTGTAATACTTCATCTGTGAACCTGGCTGAACAGAAATGTCATCCTCTTCTCAGAAGGTTGCTAGATCCTGCTTTCAGGGAGCTGGCAAACTCTAGTTCTCTGAGGTAAAACTCTTCAATAGAAACATTCTTCTGCAAAATCTCAGACACTGTGACTTGTGACATGCTATGGGAAAATCAAGGTAAAAAGCTGAAATAGAAAAGCATCCTGCCAAGTTGGATCTTCTGGGCTAGTAATAAAAGCAAGCTACTGAGTTCTTGCCATTGGGGAAGGCTACAGGACGAAAGGACTAGGAGGGCTTTTACAAATACCAAGCTGTGCTTAAGTTCATAGTAGAATATATAAATGTATCCCTTAATGGACCAGAAAGGATTTTTAAACACAATATCTGGGACATTTGGCTTGGTCTTTTCTTCAGTGCTGAGATCTGAATTCAGGAATCTGTGTTGCCTTTCTTTTTTCCTCCCCAGTTTAGCTGCATTTAGCAGAACTCTGAAGTAATGGAAGAGGCATAAAGAAATTAATATTTTCTTGCTCCCCGGTACTGAGTTCACTGAAGTCAGTAATTGGCTAAGGACAACTTGAGACAAGAGAGTGACTTAGGGCCAGGCCTGCTGGTCCAACAACAAAGTTAGGCTAATAGAAAATAAGCCTGGAAGGGACCTCAGGCACATATTTTTGATCTGTTGCGGAATGAGCTGCATCTTTTCTTTGCACATCTATGTAGCATGTTAATAATCTTCATGGATGGGGATTGCACAGCTGCCCTAGATAGCCTGTTCGTGTGCTTCTCTATCTTCACAAGTATTTTCTTGATGTCTTGGATCTGTTTTGTTATAATTTAAGCATATTACCATATTATTTTCAGAATTAAGACTTATTTTCGCATCTCCAATTTATATTTGTCTATATGTAATTTTAATCTATTTTTTTTCCCCACTATTCCCTTGAAGTCATGCTTTCTAGGCCTCTCATTATTTTTGTTATCCTCTCTTCTGGATCTTCAGTTGATCCACATCTGCCATTAAGCTCACTGCCTGCCCTTTAACAGACATGCTACTGTCAGGAGTGCTGAACAGAAGGGAAGGATACACAGTACTTTTGTCCATTCCTTCCAAGGTGGTGAAGGCTTTGATTTCCTTTTGGTGTGGCATTATTTTGGGGTGGTAATCTTCTCCAGGTCTTGCTCTGCTGTGTAGTTCCCCTTGCAAGGGTGGTCAGGGAAGAGGATTTGGGCCAGCAGCAATGTTCAAGGTAATACAGCCAGAGCACGATGACTCACCTCTGTGTCATCTGTATTAATTTTCTTGAAAACTGGCCTGCATTATTTACCCATTTTCCACTAAGTAAATCAGAACGTTTCTGCATGACATTGCCGCTTAGTAGTACTGTTAATGAGCATTGCAAGATGATAATTTGTAACCCTGAATCTTTAACTTCTGTTTATTTCAATAGTCAGAGGGACTGATGCTTGCTTAAATGAACTGTTTAGATTTTCCAGCAGAATTATTTTTATTTTATCTGAACATATATAGAGCTTAGTTAGCAACACACTAAGATTTCATGTATGGCTATTCCAGATGTAAAAGTCCAATGTAGTTTTGTATCTCTTTGTAAGTTTATGAGGAGCATTGAAAGCCCTGTAAATGTTTCCAATTTAAAATGTGAAATGGCTTTTAAAAAGCCTTGAAAACATTAAAATAATGCTAAAAAATAAATGAAGCATTATTTGACCCGAAGCATGATTGTTTCACTTTCCAGTATTACAAGCAAGTAAAAAGCGTAGTTATTTTGACCTGCTCTACTTAAAATGTTAATTGTGTAATATAAAGTTTAGAGATCTCCTGCCATTGCTAATCTCAATCTTCATTTCTCTTCTTAATTGCACATTTGAACAAGAAATTGTAATGTTTTTAAATTAGCTCTTCCAATCTATTAGGTCTTATGTGAAGGAGAAGATATTTACATGTAAGCTATGTGGTTTGTACATATATATATCGAGAGAGAGAGCGAGAGACAGACCTGGCTGATTCCCAGGAACATTGTAGAAGTTTGAAATGTAACAAACATTTTCGAAAAGTATATTTTGAAACATCAATAGCTTTTCTTTTCCCAGTCCTTCATTAATTTTCCTGTTTAAAAAACCCCCATGTTTTGTATTCAACACGCTGTTAGGCTAGTCTAGGAATAAACAAGTCTCCTTAGGATGTGATGGCTAGTTCTTGATAGCTAACAGAACAAAATTGTAATGGAAATCGAGTGAGTTCTGTTTACACAGAGAAGGGAAAGTGGATCATAGGGTGTCCCTTGTCGTATCTGGTACTATGGAGAATAAAGAGTCCTCCCTTTTTTTAAGTTTTATTATATATTAACAATTATTATTAACAAAATAATAAAGTCCCTAGCATTTTATACAGTACCACTTTTAGGTGATCTAACTTAGTTCCAACTTACCATGGGTGACTGTGTCACATAATCCTCCTTATGAATTTGTCCTAAAATTAGCTGTTGCTTTTTAAAAAAGAGGAAAAAAATTATATTGTTATTAAGCCTGCAAAGATATTCCATACACTGCTGATCCCATGGCTAGGAACTTTTTATTATTTGCCCCTAATGAGCTTACACAAAGGAATAGTATCTTCTCTTGGCTTTTCATGTGCTAGATGGAATATGTGAGGAACACTGCATTTTATAAAACAGATTGTTAATTCACCTGTATGGTCCCAGTGGCTCTGTTTGGATTCTTTTTTTTTTAACGGAGATGAAAAAAAATTGCATTGAGACAACGTGTCACTATGCCTTCTTTTATGGCATTAATACTTTTCTGCTTCTGTTACAAATGCTTCTATTGATGAATTCTAGGTAGCTTTTACCTTTTTCAGGAGAGCTAATCCTTCTTATCCTGTGATCATCTGATTGATTAATATGGTCTTTATCCTCCCTGATCATTTCTCACTGATAATTTCCCATTTCTTAGCAGCAACGCTTATTACTAGGCTCTCATTCAGAATCACAAGGCGCTTTGTATCATTACTTTTCATTCAGTTTCTGTTAGGCGAGTCTTTAAGTTTTTTCCCTTCTTTCAGAATGAAATTCCAGTATTCCCTGGCATTGGCAGTGCTTTCCAAAGTTGTGCCAGTTGTACCAACCAGAGTTCTTCCCCCTTTTTTGTGTCTTTGCTGAAAATATGAGAAAGAGCTCCAAGACAAATATTTGAATAAATCACTTTCTCCAGGTTTTTGTTGGTTTTTTTTGGTTGTTGTTTTTTTTCGTTTTTCTTGATATCAGTAAAATTCCAGGAGCTTTAAGGATACAGTTACTCCATTTTTTTAAATGAATATATTAACATAGCGTATTTAGAAAAGCCTGCATCTCCAAGACAATTTTGTCACTTGCAATGGGACTGTGACAAAGTTAGGTGTCCTATTTGGTCAGAGATGTTAGGTGGAGCATTGTGGGTAGGTGTTTGTATGTGTACATGGCTTACAGAGTGGCCATCTTTTTAACCTCAAATTTTTGATTTATGGTCACTCCTTTTGCTTGAGGTGCTGCACATCTCTCTTGGGTTCCTTGTAAGGTCTCCTGATGGTGGTGTTCCACACTGCAGAAAAATAAAAAATTGATTTGCCCAGGTTAATAAACATGGACATAGTTTCCTAGGAGAGTGGTTAGGTGCCTATACTGGTCTCCAGTACCAATGACTGTTTAATCCAGAGATGGTTACGCATCCATATTTCTCTCTCTGCTCATCTCTCCCTATCTCTCATGCTGCTTCCTGAGGGTTGAGAGCAATGCTTCTCATTGTGCTCTGGCTCTGCCTCTCCCCATCCCCAAACAGTATTTGGGGTTATAAATGCAAATAACTGAACATATACCCATTATTACCCAGCAGATCAATGGCACAGCCAGGACTCTAGCACTGCAGTGGTAACCTTTTTTTTTTTTTTTTTTAAAGTTGGCAAAATCCCAGTGTGCTGGGGAAGGAGTGCAAGGAAGTTCCTTGTTATTTTGAAGCATCCTCCTTTCTTTGTAGATGGATTGGCTTGATGCTTCAGAGCTTAAGGAGTGAGGCATGGAGAAAACTTTAAACAAAGTTTTAAAATTAGACTTGTTTCAGAGTAGAAATTTCTTCTTTATTAGAAGTACATGGAAATATATCTTTATAATGATAGGCTATTTGGGGCTGATTTGAACTATCATAATTTCACACATACTTTCTATAACTTAACCATTTGTTCTCATTTTCCTCTGTTTTCTTTCTCTGACCACCTTGCTTCCATCACTTTCCTTCTCAAAGGATTAAAGGGCCAAAATGCGGCACCCTGAAGTTCGCTCATTATTCACAGAAAGCGTCACACAGTTTAATTATAATGCAAGTAGAAAATGATTTATATCTAGAAAAGACAAGACATTTCATTTAGTACAGAGTAGCAGGAATCAGGAATGAAAATTACTCTATTTTCTATCTGTGAAATTGTCCAGTCTTTACTGGATTGCAAATTTTGTTCAGGCTGCTTAATACAGTGGAAAGTTCTATATTAAATATTAAGTGGGATCCAAACTGTCACATTTACAAAGTGTAGCTGCATGCAGGGGTGTAATTTAGTGTCTGCAGTCAGGAAATAAATTCAAAGACTATAGATTTTAGTCTTGACTAGGCCACTAACTTAAGTGACTGGAGGTGCTTCCCTCATTTCTCCAGGCTCATTTTTCTCTGTCTATGGAACATACATCATGACAAGTACCTGTAACGTGTTGGGTGCATGACTTAAGTTGTTGATGCAACTGAGAAGTTGGAATTTGCTTTTAGAGAAAATGTTACTGTGTCAAAAACTAAGTCTCGATATGACTTGAAGTATTTTGTCCTGTGAATCTAAAATGTTTTTGGAAACTACTCAGGAATGGGAATGTTAACATTTCATTTCCAGTTTTGCTGTTTGTATATTATCTCTCGCTTTTCTTGGTGGCTTTTCATGGCTTGTCTGTGATACCACTGCTTATATTAGTGTTAAGCCATTTAATTATAGTACAAATTGGAAAAAAATGGAACAAGTAGCAATTGCCCAAATTATCTTAAAAAACGAATTTAATTAAAATACTGTATGTCAGCATTAGGACTGCATACTGTGTTATGAAGTAATATAAAACAAGAAATATGTGGAAGTTTAAAAAACTCATAAAACAAAATTTCAAATGGCTTTTCAAAAGACAATGATTATATATATGATTTATTAAAGGTTTTTGATGTAAGAAGAAAGCAGTATTTGATAATCAATTATACAGAATATGGATCAGATATATTTTCAGTAAGTTATTGAAATAGACAACTGTTTTGCTGTCCTCTTGCTAATGCATATACATAAATCATCCCCAATTATCAATATAGTAATTGTTAGGCAATTATAAATCAATGAAGACCACAAGCTTTAAAGATAAGCTATGCAGTGGTAGAGAAAAAAGACAAACTAATGACATTATGCTGTTCAAGAGGCAGAATTTTATAATCTATGGAGCTGGAGGAGACTTTTAAAGTAAAAAGAAAAATATATGGTGATCTTGTGCCAAAAAGACTCATATAGGCAAATAAGAAGGTGGTGAATAATAAGAAAGATAATTAATGTGAATCTGAGCAATCCAACTGGTTAATTGCACATGAAAGTCTTTTCAGTTTTCTTGGAAATGACAAAGACTGTTTTAACTTAAAAAGAGCAACTGGCAGCATGATCTGTGTTTCTCAGTAGTTTCAGAGCTGGATCCTCTACAGAGCTAAAACTATGCACTCTACTCTCCCTTGCTTATAGTCATTGCATTGGAGCTATAAAGCAGTAGTAAAAAGTCAGGAGAATTATTATAACATTGGATTTACTTTTAATTAAATCTTCAGGAGTGTTAGTGTGCTGCCTGAAATTGACTTTCTAATATTTTGCACACACAAAATAAACAAGATAGCAAAGGTATTTGACTGCATGTGTTCAGTAATTGTTCTCCCTGGAGATGCAAGGCTGGCTCTCATTCAGGTGAATGGTTCGATTTCCCTTTCTGCATCCCACTGTAGTGGAATATGTCTGCAGTCCCTGAGTGCAGATGAGCAGACGTATTGCTTCCCAGAGCTGGAAAGAAGTATGGTGCTCTGGAAGGGATGTGCTCTCTTCCCTTACAGATGCAGGAGCTGCTCTCTGTGCTAGGGACTAGAGACAGGTCTCTGCTGTCCTGTGAGGCATTTGGGGAGCCACATTTTTTGAGTAAGCTTTTGTAAGTACATATTTTGGAATCAGATCGGATATGATTTGATGTTAACCTGTGGAGACACTATTTACCAAGAGTAGAAGATAGTACTGTGGAGTTGTTCTGATGGACATATCTGGGGACAGGCTCCAGGCCAATTCTTTATATACTTTCCATTGTCTTCATTGATGTTTGGCTCAGGATGTGCATGTCCCCCGACTCTGATTTAACCAGAGAAGGTACCTGAGTGATATTCTTCAGCCCTGTTGTTGATCCCTTGCACAGTGTTTTCTGATGGATGCACCAAATACCCTTCTGCTGGAAATGTCTACTTTTCAAAAAGTTGCTTTAGTGTTCATTTCCATCTATCTAATAACATATCAGTAACAGTAATGTAAGGCTATGGGTTACTTCTGGGAACAGATCAAAATGTGAAATTACAGTTTGGGTGATCTATTTTTTAAAATATTATGGGTCGCTACAAAATAATGACTAAAGTGCTTTACACACACATATGTGTACATCAAAGCATTTTTTATTAGTGTTGCAGTGGAACAGTTTGACACTTCAGTTTCAGTACAACCCAGCCAGGAGATGCTTTGATCTAAGTGCTGAACTACTCCTTTGCAACAAACATGACACACTTTGATGTAGGGGAAAAAAAAGATGGAAGTTTCATTCAGAATTAAGTTTTCCATCCTGGCTTTTTTTTAATTATTTTTTTTTAATGACATGAGATATTTGGAAGGTAGTGCTCCATCTGTGGGATTGCATCTCCTTCATGAAAGTGCAATCCATGAAGCCCAGGCATGGGAACCCACCTCAGGATGGGAATTGTGCTAGGGGACACACAGTACCTTTACAGTTATTTTGCTAAGGTGAAAGCACAGCAGATTTGCAATGGGAAGCTGATTTTTTTCACCAAAATATGGTCTATAGTATTGACACAGCCAGGGTTGGGGTCTTGAAAAATTCCTGTCTGGAAAATTACACTTCACAAAGTAAATCTAATGTCTGTGGTCAAGGACACTTTCTCTTTGTCCTTGCCTGCATAACTATATGCCATGAAATAACTGCTGCACATAGCTCCAGGGCTGGCAGTGATTGGTAAAGGCATTTCTTTTTATACTGTCTAATATTTGTAATGGCTATTAATAGAGGAAACAATTTATTTTTTTTTTAAGATTTTTTAATTAAGAATCATAGTTAATTGAAAAAATAAATACATAAATACTCAGTTTTTCCCAGGAAACCCAATTCTTACCTCATGTTTTTGTTATAATTCTGACACCTTAAAAGAGGCACTTTTGACTCAAAAGCAAAGTAAATGAAGGAAAAAAATTAAACTTTGATGACAAAGGTTATAAAATATGAAAGCTATTAAAGCAGTTCAGAAGATTCTAGTCCCACCTCAGAAATGGAGTGTTCTAGAAGTGCTTATGCCAAAAGCTCTCTGTTGTGGAGGTCTTTTACAAAGAAGAATTTGAACAGAGGGATGAATTATTACTGGCATGTGCAAGAAGGCACAGAGCTTGGTCACGCTTTCCCCAGCAGAGCATGTGTAGGTTTGGCTTTGAAATGGTAGGAAGACTTTTCTGGAACATTCAGAGCAACTGAAAAACACCCAACCTAAGACAAAACCTCAAAGAATGTCCAACAAAAAGGAAGCTGTTTTGTTGCTTGGTGTATTGAATCCTTCCTTGTGCTTAGATTGGCAGCTTTTTAAACTTTTCTTTGTACTGTCACCTGAACTTTATATTCTATACCAAGAAAAAAAAGGCAAAAAGAAAACAGGAAAGTATAAAAATGGAAAAAAGAGCAATAAAAAGCAGGCAAGGGGTTATTGTAAAATATATCCCCCTTAAAGCGTTGTTAGAAGCACTGTTTTCATATCTTTCAAACTGTTTCCTCCATCCTTCATCTCCCACTGGACCATTAAAGAGGCCAAAACAGTCCCAGTAGTTTTCTTGCCTACATGCCAGCCAAACAACGTTGCCCTGAAGATGATCTCTTCTAATTCATCTTCAGCTTGCTGAGCAAATGACCTCACATTGGTCCTGTGAGCCCTTCCTCATAGCTGATGTGGTCTGTTACAGTTATTATTGCTGTTAGTGCAGAAGTGCATCAGCTGACAACGTGATGTCTCAAGAGGGCACATCTAAACAAGAAGCCAGTGTTCACAGAGGGAAAAGTGAAGGAAGCATGAAAGAGTCCTTTAAAATACTTGTGGTGGCAAGGGAGAAGACTGCCGCCTGGAGGAAATAAATCAGATGAAGACAGCCTGCTCTGTGGGCAAGCACAGCAGACTCAAAAGGAGGAATTTCTCAGGCTGCGGTTATATTAACAGGAGCACAGCTAGGAGAATGAGGGTGATGGTTATCCCCCTTTACTCAGTACTCATGAATCCACATCTGGAGTATTGTTGCCTGTTTTGCCCCCCTAAAACAAGAAAATATCAGTAACTGGCAGCTTGATCAGCAGAAAGCCACCAAGATGATCCACGCTGGAGCACTTGTCCTGTGCAGGGAGGCTGAGGAATGGGGCTTGTCCATCCTGGAGAAGACAGAGTTTCACAAGGACCTAACAGCAGCCCTCCAGGACCTACAGGAAGTTACCGAGAAGACGGAGCTGGGCTCCATCTAAGAAGATGAGATACAGGGAGAGGAGAAGAAGAAACAAGAGACAAATTGGAACAAGAAAGGTTCAAACTTTTTCCCCAGGAGTAAAAGCCCCAGGCAGGTTTTTGTGACCTACCTGGATGCAGCTCTCAGCAGACTGATTTGCCCTCATGGTGGGCCCTACTGGGTGCAGTAGCTTGGACCAGAGACCTCTTGACACCCCAGCCAGCCTGAATTAGTCTGAGATTCTGATGCAAAATTTAGATTTACAACCCCCTTCAGCACAGTTGTCACTGCTTCCTTTTCATGTAGATTCATATGTTACCAAGTGAAATGGAATTTGTTTTACCCTGTTTTAATGGATGAGATTATGGCTGTCTGCCTTTGAGGTAGTCGGCTAAACTTGTTATAGTCAGTGAAGAGAAATACGTATTTCTAATGCATGATGCATCTTCTCCTAAGGAGGCATCTGGAGCAGGTGTTAGATGAATTGTAGCCTAAAAGCACCCGACTCTCTATTGGTGATAAATGAGGACCAGATAACTGTCTGAAATACACATATATATAGACATTCTAGACATCTACAGTTAGGTGAGATGGATCTCACTCTATAATATTTTTGCTTGAAGGGTTTGATGTCTTTTGTGAGAATCAAGATTGTTGTGGGAATATGGGATACAGTTAGCCCTCTACAGCTTACATCAATTGTACAGGATGAGCATCAGGTGACTGTCACCTGTTGGAAAGTCAGACCTTTAAAAATTATTTTAAAAGTCAGGAGAGGTTTTCTTCTGCTGTAAATAGAAGATGGCAGGATAACAACATTTTGCTCTCCCCCCCATTACCCCCCCTTTTCTTTTTCAAAGGCAAAAAGGGCCATGCATAACATTTGGTATCTGACAGGTGACCAATGGCACTGTCATAAAACAGCAAATTCTCAGTTTAAAGTTCACCTTTCAATAGGAAGCAAATGTCATTAAAAGGCAGGTAGCGGTGAACTATGTGTGCAAGTGCTTCATTGTAAGGTAAAAAATCTTAAGGCAGCTTTTCTCAGCAATGCTCACTTTTTTGGATTCTTAATGTTCTGATATCCTGTGTGCCATAGATCAAACTCATTTCACTGATAATAAAGTGCTGAAACAGAGACTTTGCATATGCATATATAAAAAGTCTTATAAAATGACAATATTTTGTATGTTCATTAATTTACATACTATCTGAAGTATATACTGAAGAGTATAAAGAAAAATAAAATTCTATAAAGAAAATTTTGCTTACAAATAACCAGATATGCAGGTAAATTTTTCAAAGTCAAACACAGGGGCAATTGTAGCACCAGTGCTAAACCTCAGGTCAGTGTTGCTTCTAATCTTCAATTTACTAATCTAGCTGGATTCACTGAGCCTTTGAAACTGCCCCAAAGCCCCAAGCACTAATATTTAGATCATGTAGCTGTTTGAGATTCTAAAAAGTTCAAAATGATCCTTCTAGTGCAATAAAATCTAGTTTTATGGACAGCATTTGCAGATATATTTCTACAGAATTGTTGCATAGGTTAGTGCATTTTAAGAAAGCAAATTACATTGCGGTGTTCAAGTAGTAATATTATGAGAAACTCCTAACTTTGGGAATTCTGTTGGAAAGCAATTACATTCAACTTACTTATAATAAAATTTGGTTAATTCAATGAAATGGGGGGCACAAAACCAATTTGGATAAATGTGGGGTTTTTTAAATGAGCAGAGGTCTTATTCATGCAATAAGCAGTGGTGACAATATCTTCATCCCGAATAGTCAACCCCCTTTCAGATAATCAAATGAACAAGGTTTTATTATATTTTACTTTGTTAATGAAGTGTTGTAATATTATGTAATACTTACGAAGTATTTTGAGATCACAGGATGAAAGATGGTATAGAAGTACAATTATTATTATTATTAGTAGTAGTAATGTTATTGTTATTATTGTTATTAACATTTGATGAGTCCCCTGGCTTTTCTTTCAGGATTTTCTACTTATTTCAGTTGCACATTTTTAATTGCTTAGTGAAATGTTGTAGTCATATCTCAAAGTTAGTTTAATTGGAATTATTGATGTCTAAAGCTTCACCCAGGCTGGGAAAACTGGGGTCTGATCAAAGTCTGCAACTAATGGTTTAGTGAAGTTAAAAATTCAGTCTGTAATTAAAAAATGAAAAAGAGAGTGTGTGCTTTCAAAGTGCACATTTTATGCTAAGGAAACAGTCACTTTTTATTTATTTGGAAATATTCAGTATTTAAAAGGAAGAGTAACATTAATGACTGAAATTTTTAATCCTGAATATTTGTTGAGTTTTTCACCTGGAAGCTTTTACTGGATGCAGCACTGTGCTTTCATGCCTGCTATTGTACTTTATTCTCTTTAGTTTTATTTAGAAGTGCATGTAAAATAGGATGCTAATTTTAAGATGGGCTTCAAGATTTTTGAATTTATTTTTTTTAATGGAAACCAAGAATTTTTAATCTTCCATGGGGGAATTTGTTTTTTAGCTTCATTGAAAGTTACATATAAATGTTTACAATTTTTAAATATGTTATAATATATAGAACAAATAAGTTTAACATAAAAATTAATTCTGTTTCAAGTTGATGGAAAAAACCAGAAGATATTAAGCAGTCAGTGTTGCCTTTTAAAAGTCTGTATCGTGGCCCATTGACTAGCGAGGCTGCACAGGACAGCTGCCGAACATCTCTAGTCAGGTGGTGTGAATCCTGACCTTCATTCTGAACATGTCAGTGGGGTGTTTGGACTGTTGGGTTTTGTTTAGCAGATTTCACTAGATTTCTTGCAACATTTTGTCTCTGGTTATTTAGTGCAATGAAATATGGTCCTGTCGAAGTTAACTGGGAAAGTGCACTTTTTTTCATGTTTCTCAGACTTACTGGATTGTGCATGGAAAATCACAACAGCAAACGCCTTTCTAAGAATGTGCACATGGTGTGATGGAGTTTGGACCACGGCTAAATTTAACTGCACTGGCAGGGGGAGTAGATGGAATGTGGTGAGGCTGGAGAAAGTTCAAGCAGACCAAAATAGAGTGGTTTTCACTTGCATTAGGAACAAAAGGACTAAGTGATGCAAATGTCTTGATTTCTTTCCTTAAACAACCATTCCAGTCTTCTGTTATTTGATACCTTTTGTATAGGATCTTTGTGTACTCTGCTTATTAACAGAAATAAATATATGCATTCCAGGGTGGATAGGGTTCTTCCATTAAATGAGAGGAGTTGCAATCTAGTGTGCTGTGTGGAAAACCCACCACAAATTTCATCCATTTTATGAAATGGTGTTCATACGTTCTCCAAAAGTATGCATTTTTATCATTTGGACTGTATTGATCAGTACTTCATGAACAGTTTTCTTCCCTAATTAAGAACACAGAGAGATTTACATTATTCCGCTTACAATCTCAAGAGCTCTTTTTACACTGCATGTTTGGGGATTTGCTTCCTTGGGAGAGTTTATTACTATATGAATGAAAATGCTTTTCTGAAGCTGTTAATAATTTCAAGATTTAAAAAAAAACTAATCGAGACTATTTCCCAGTATTATTAAACTCTCAGGGGTGCTATAAGGCATGTACACTATTATAATCTAAACCTGCAATTTTACTTTGCTTCTTCTGCCCTTTGGCACAGTGGTATACACAGGAATTTTAAAGAGAATGGCTGACACTCCCCCACCCCTGCCACAGTGAAGAAAAAGTGCTTTTTATCATTTTCTCATCAGTTGCTCCCTCCTGTTAGCAGTGAAATTGTTTTGATAAGTGTTACTTCATCTGAAACATATTCAATTATGAAAGGGCTCAAATTAGTCAAAAGAACTTTGTAACATTGTGGACTATTGGGCTGCAATATAATCTTCCCAGTCAAGTGAACGAGGACTCATTGTGTGAGTCATTTTAAAATCAGTTGAGGCAAATCACCAAAGAATGTATGGTAGGGAGCATTTATTCTCTGTTACAGGATGCGGTAGATAAGATAATAGGCTATTTCTATGATTCTTTGACGTTGAACTTTAGCGTTTCAAGTGCTAGATAGTGATGTATTGGCTATGCATCGTACCTAAAGACTGTGCATGAAGTAGTCTGCTAGCGTTGGATAATAATGCTAAGGCTCATCAGTGAAACTTTTGTACATAGAGCAAGTGTCATTTGATCCTTTCTGTGCAGTGTGCTGGATTGCAGACAGACAGTACATTGGGTGCATTGTTTGTCAGTGTCCTGTTTTATAAGATATTACATTCATCATTTGTACCCCTGATGAACCAATTTGCAAACAGCATCCATTTTACTTTAACAGTTTTCTTTGGAGTGAGAATTGCTTCTGAGACAGAATGGTTGAGGTTGAAAGGGGCCTCTGGAGGTCATCTTGTCCAACCCTGCTACTCAGGCAAGGCCATTTAGAGCAAGTTGCCCAGAACCATGTCCAGACAGCTTGTGAGTATGTCTGAGGACTGAGGCTCCACAACTTCTCTGAGCAACCTCTGCCAGTGCTCGGTCACACTTACATTAAAAAAAGTGCTTCCTGATGTTCAGAGGGAACCCCCTGTGTTTCAGGTTGTGCCCATTGACCTCTGGTCCTGTCACTGAGCAGGACTCAGCACTCCAGGTGTGGACTCACCAGTGCTGAGTAGAGGGGAAGTTTTACCTCTGTTGGCCTGCTGGCAATACTTTGCCTCCTGCAGCTGAGGATACCATTTGCCGCCTTTGCAGCAGAGTCATCTTGCTGACTCGTGTTCAACTTGGTGTCTGCCAGAACCCCCAGCTCCTTTTCTCCCAAACTGCGAGAGTTTTTTCCAGCTGGTTGGCCCCCAACGACTGTTTTGCTTTCATGTATGTCTCCATTAGGTAATTCTTCTCGAGTTTTCTGATCTTGGCAAAGAGTGTGCAACTCTAATTGCAGCACGCCAAAAACAGTTGTCAAAAATATTTTTTTATTCTGGTTAGTATATTAATCTTTTTGTGAGATATTTAATGCGTTTTGCCACACAGATTTTCTGAAACATAATTCTGCAATCTGTAATATGTTTTTAGAATGGTCTTACCAGTCATTGTAAATTATTTGAATCTGAATTTACAGCAGTTATGCTTTGAACTGGCTTAAAGCAGCTTTGTGCTGTTAAGGGTGGATTTAAACTTTCTTTTTAAAAAAAAAAATCTGCATAATCCTAGCTGTGTAGAAGTATACCTCTGTGTGCTGAGGGCTTCATTGATTACAGTCTATTGACACGATAGACCTCTCCTGTTGATCTTGTTCTCTCATTTTATTCTAGTATGCGTATCTAATATTCTGAATAGCTGCTCATGTATAATATATGCAGATACAACTCCAGTATCACAGTTTAATTGAATTAGTAATCAGGGATGAAGATACTGAACATTCTTCAAAAATAAAGCCCATGTTCATAAGTCATGAGAGGAGTGAAGGTTGGCCTTGCCTCTATCTGGTTATTTGAGAACATCTTTATGCAGAATAGAGAAATAGTAACCTAAATGATGGAATTACAAAATTGAGGAGCTTCTTGTACATTGGCTTTGGGCAACTTTGGGCAATTCACTGTATCTCTCCGCCTTAGTTATCTCACCTATAAATTGCACATGATACCTCTCCATTCTACTGTAAAAATTATGTAAACAAGTTAAATAAATACCACTTCTAGTGGTCTGCAGTTGGGTTCCTGTAAGGAAATGCTACCAGATTGATTTGCATGAGTAACCTTAGCATGGAAATCATACACTATTTCTACTTATTTCTAAAAATAATAAGTTCAGGATCCTGATGAAGTGCTCTGGTATGTTTAGGAAGAGCATGATGTCAAAAAAGTATGAGAGGAGCCTTCTTGGAGAATCGTAGGATATTGCCAGGCAGTATAAGGTGCTAGGAGGCAATGAGCTAAACTTTTGTCCTCAAGTTGTAAGTCATCAGTCCGGCAATGGTTGAGAATTGCAAGCAGGCTATTTTGAACTCCTGCACCTCTCTCCAAGCCAGATATATCAAGCATGAGCTTGTCTGCAAAGCCTTGGGAAGAGCCCAAATACAATGAACGTTGGGGTAGTAGCCCTGCTGTTTTCAGGGTGATGTAATTTGAGAGACCTGTTGACCATAGGCCTAAAATTTGTCAGAAAGTCTCTGCCTCATTTTGAAACTTAACCTACTATTTGTGAAGTCTCTGTTTCTTGCTTGTAGGATGATAATTAAAATCCTGTTTGCAGTGGCAGTGCAAATGCAATACTAAATGTGAAATAGTTCTTCACCCTGCCTAATATATCCCTGCCATGCTTTCCAATGAACAGTTTGGCTGCAGTTCTTATTTCCTGCATCACCCAGCAATCTTTAAATATGAGAATAAAAACATCATATTTTAGCTCCATTGTTGTGAGGCAACATTTATTTGGCCCATCCAGGACCTTTAGGTTGCATACTTCAAGTGTGCTGCATATTTAGCATACAAATAGATGAATATGAGGATGTGAGAGAAACATGCGCTAAATTGATAAAAACATCATCTTGGAGTGTGTATTAAAATTGAATCTCAGACAATTAGATGTTATATATTAAAAGAATTAATCTGAAAAATTGCTAGTACAACTAGTCTGTGTTATTATTCTGATACCAATTTAATTCCATTTATTATTGTTAAACTCATCATTCTAAATTTGCACAAGTTTCAGATGATTAAAAATCCTGATAACACTGACAATAAAGCATATTACAGCTGTTCGTTAATTATAATGAGTGGTGTGTACACCTTTCATTGCTGAAAGGCATTTAGTACCATTAAGCTGTTGTGTGGGTTTGATTATTCATGAATTTGAGTTGTATTCCCTATCTCAACAAGTTTAAAGGTTTATGGTTTACTGCTGTGTCCTCAAAATAGAAAAATGGACCAAAGCCTGTACCAGTTATTCAGGCAAAACTATTCCTGCCTGAGAAGGAACTGCAAAGGCCAATATAAATATAAAGCAATTAAAATCGGTCTGTGAAAGCAGCCGTGAATGCTGAGGAGAGAGAAATCTGCTATTTAATGCTGATTGTTTGCCCAAAATCTCCTAATGAGTTAAAATGAAAGTAAATAAAAAAGAGGCCAAATGTCAAGGAAAAATTTCCTGAGCAGCTATTCCAAAGCCTGATACTGACTTCAGTCAGAGAGAGGGGGAATCTCTATCACCTGAGACACTTAAAGCTATGAGACAAGAAATTGATGAATAAAAATGTCAATGGATAGGGCTCAGAGCGATGCCTTTCCAGTCCTTTCTGGATTTTAGTATCTCTGTAGTCTTAAGAATGAACTGGACCCCAGAGGTTGAGCGGCAGCCATGTGTCATTATTCAAATGTAACTAAAAGATACAGTTATCTGTGTTCTTCTAAGTTATCATTTGTTTAATAGCTCAGTTTCTATACCCTTGCTGTGTGGTTGGTATTCCAGGCATGCAGAGTTGTAAACCTGTGACAAGGTTGGAGTGTTGTAGCCTCTTCTAATTTGTGCTGGGAAAATATATCAGACTTTAAGGGTGGCTGTTGTTGATGTATTTCTGCTTTATATTGCATATATTTAAAAATAAATGCAGGCCCTTCTCCATAACTATAGCGACCTGTCAAAGCTAATGTAGTGATATAATAGTATAGCCAATATAAGAGTTAATAATAAAGGATAAAATTCAGCCTTTATGTAAGTTTATGTAAAACAGCAGAATTATTATTTGCTTACATCAACTGAATTTGGCATAAAGTAGGCAGGTGGGAGATTTCTTTTTAGAGAGAGAGAGAGAATTTTTCATCCCTGCTCATCTAAAGTAGTTGTCTTTGCTTTCAGGTTTATTTGAAGTAGTTGAATGACTCCCTTGCAGCAGGGAAGCTGTTTGCATGGTGCTGTCAGTGACGTCCCTTTCTTGCTATCTCTGTCTCATGGAAGTGAGGGTTATGTGAGAGCAGGAGATGAGAAGAGATTGTATTTTACATAGGACTTATAACTTGGTAGCTAGGTGAAATTTTCCAGTGTTTTTATGTTGAAGTAAAAATACTCTTAAGGTGGAAAACAAAGCAATAATGCTCTGGAACTAACGGTGTTCACTGTTAGGGTGTGATTTTAATTCAGGAAGCTTGTGACCTGTGTGATCCTTTCTTGTTAGTACATGCTTTTCTGCTTATAGGTCTCCTGATCAACAAAGGGCTAAAGATAAGGATCTTATATTTCTTGCATGAAAAAGGGCACAGTAAGAGATTGATGAACAGATGCTTTTATAATAAAGCTCTTTTGTCTCATTGAAAGTGTAGATTGCTAGCTATTACATGCCCCTGAACGGTTTTCCTTTCAGTGTTATCATATAGTGACTTTAATGCGATGAGGCATTAGAAAAGATTGAATTATTTTAATTTTACTTTTTCACTGGGTTCTGAAGCCATTGTGTTTTATTTTGAGGTAAATTATTCTATTTATCTTGTCTGCATAAATACCTTTATGAATAATGCACGAAGCTGGGATGGTAATAGTAAAAATTACAGACCTGTCCTTAAAGGACAGGATTAGCATCCTGAAAGAGCTTATTCAAAACCAACTGGTGCCTTTATTTCACAATACAAAAATGTGCCATTTTTGAGCTTTTGCAAAGCCATTATAGTGGAGTTGCCAGATCTATTAACAGTTCTGTACTAGTGACAGTTAAATAACGGTGTAGGGCAAAGGGAAGCAATGGAATGGTCTGTACAGCATCTTCTTTCACATGGATGTTTTAAGATGGCTTGAATGAAAAAAAACTTGCAACAATAGTTCCACAGGGGTAAGAGCAGTAGTCTCTTATGTTGAATTACAGCTACAAAAGGAAATTATTAGACTTAATGCAAAGGTAGTGCAGAGTTTTAGCCAAAGACTACAGAGGCAAATTAAGGTTATGGGAAATTTTCAGTTCCCGAGAAAATACTAAATAGGCCATTTCTCACAAGCACTCTGTCTTAGACTGTCTAGCTATTAACGCAGACATACAGAAGGCCCATACAAATTTGAGAGTTGGTGAATGTGTTTTCACTGACTTCTGTGAGCCTGGCTTAGCCGTGTGGGATGACAAGGTGAAGATGTGCATGTAAAGACCCAGGCTCCTCCATCCATGGCTGGATGCTGTGATGAGGCAGAGCCTGGAACGCTGGGAGCTGTGTGCTCACTCTGCACTGAAGGTGGGCAAGACCTAAAACATGGGAGCCCAGACAAAAAATGTCAACCCATTGTTTCCTCTGGCATGTGTCATTGGAGGATTTCTGAACTGGTTTTTCTGTGCTCCTGTGAAGAATGATTATAATTTATGTAGTATTTTCACTCTCACGTCAGAGGTATACACTTTTATTTCAGCTTAACATAACCTTATGAAGAAAGTATATGTACTGTATTCTGGTAAGCATCTGCGCACACAAAGCAGACACACGCACAAATAGAACGTGTATAGCTCAAATTCTATGGCAAAACCCCAAATCAGATTTTGATAGAAAAATATTCATCCTGAGGCAAGTATGCAAATATAGTGCTAGGATCTAAAGATGGAAAACCAAAGATGAAGACAGGTGAATTGTTTCTAATTCCCTGAACTGACCATTATGGATAGCAACATCTTCCTATGCAGGAAAAATCCTCAAAATGTGTTTTCAAAAGTCATTATATGTCCAGATGGAAATTATCTATTAGGTAAACTAAGTAGTGTCACGGTAAGTGATACACCATTTTGTAATGCTGTTATTTGCAGTTTCCTCTTGGTATTATGAGCTATCTTAAATACTTCTGAATTTCTAAAACAAATCCATAGTATTTTCCTATTCCTGCAGAGATGTTTATATTTATGCTGCAAATAATGCACAGGATCACAGGAGAAGCTTACAGACCTAATCATAATGTTTTCTCCCCTCTTGCTTTTTATGTACATCACTTTAAGTGTGGGAATAAGAAAATGTAATGTATTAGACAAATGGAGAAGCTGCTAATGGTTTTCCTTGTTTATACGGCTCTTCAAGCGTATTGTTTTACATGGTGCTGCTAATGATGTGTTGCCGAAGGAATATTAACTGGCTGCAGACACAGGGGAAGGGGTTGCTTCCCCATCCTCCTCCTCCTCCTCCCTGCACCATCAGCGCAGCCCATCTCTAGCACGCACACACACACCTCTCATAAGCTGAAAAGGGCTCTGGAAGGGGAGAGGTAGCAGTAGGGAGCAGAGCTTGAATAATTTTTTCAGTAGTTGCTTCTGCATCACTGATGTCTTTCATGACAAATTTTCCCAAAGCAGCCAGCACCACACCTCTTTTTCCCTTGCCCTCTGCCCCTGGCGTGGGTTGGGCAGTACTGGCGTAACTGTCCTGGTTTAAGGAGATCAGGGAAATAAAGGAAGAACCTACACAACTGAAAATGAGTTCTGTTTTCCCAGCTCTGCTGGTTTAAGAAATTGGTTTGTGTTTACCTAAAGATCGGTGACAAAAACCATAGACAAAATCTATAGACTGGTATGGTACTGCCATAAGACAGCCATGTAGTCTTGAAATAGTTTTATGTATTATTTTACTTTTCTTGCATAACCCAGAGAGATTCATACACTGATGCTCCTCTTCCATTGAGTGATCTGCTGCTTAGGTTTGGTACCGTGGCAGACAGGCTTTTTGAAAAGAAATCTCCCAGTCAATTAATATCCTATACCATAAACACTTTCAAAATGGCTCAAGTTTAGAAATGAAATTTAGGGAAACTATTGATTTTGTAATTTAAAATGTAAAATTGAATGGTTTGCAGTCCCATGCAAGACTGACCCGAGGAAGCTATCTTTAAACAGGAACATTCTGACTCAACTCTGGGAATGAGAAGAAAGCGAGAAAAAGGATCCATTTACAATTGACCTGCAATAGCAAATTCATTCATTTTCTGAATAGAATTAAACTTGTTCCATCAGCCATGACATGTGAAAAGATCATGGTTATAAATTCCATTTGCTGTAATGAATTGAAAGTGTCTCAGTTTGCAAGCAACACTCATCGTTGATGGACAGCTAGATTTGTAGAAGCTAATTTTAATGTTAAAACACTGTACAAAATACAAAGTACAGAAGAGGTGGCAGCAGTGACAGATTTTAAAGCATAAAAAAGACTTTATTGTTCGATGAAAGCTGAATAAAGCTAGAAATAAATAGTGGTTATAACCCTGTTACATAGATAAGTTGTTTCATTCTTGAGTGAGGCTGAACGCAAAACCAGAAAAAGGCATTTGTGTAGTTTTTTCAGCCATATTTCAACAAGAATATATATTGTTACTTATTTGTATGTTATTCCTTGTAAAATGTAAGAAAATGGAATTGTATTGAAGCATACTTAATTCAAATCAATTTCAACATACATCAAGGTGGCTCCACTGTAGTTAGTGAAACGATATTGGTGTATGTACTTTGTAAATTGAGATAAAAGCTAAGCTCTGTGGTTACTTAAGAGCCTTAACTCAGACTTCCATTAGGATCATGAAACACTTTTGCTTTGCTTGCAGAATTACATGCAGTTTCATAACTATTATCCCCAAATTTGTGTTTGGTGTACACAGTTTTATACATATTTTAAATGTACTGATTGCCAATGGAAAATTCTCAGCAGATGAAAACGGCTATGTGTGGATAATTTGGGATTCATTTTAATTGATAATGTACCCAGCTGAAAACTGTCCAAGATTGAAAAAAAAAAAAAAGAAAAGAAAAAAAGCTTGAGCTAAACAGAGGAATGAAAATATAATAGCTTCTTAAATTACCTTAAGGTTAACATAATTAATTCACTAATTTTAATTACAACCCTACAAAATGTGCTGAAAAATGCTCAAAGGGGAGAAGCAGCCAGTTGCCAGCCATGATTAACCAAGGTTGCTTGCAATTATGAGGTCTCTATTAACCATGTTACAGAAGTTTTAAAACTTCCTTTGTAACAACAGCACATTTATTGAAGCTCAGCAGGGTTTTCATCTTGCTGTACCTTTCCATTGCTACACACTTGCTGTCATTTGCCTCACTCTTTTCCAGCTAAATGTTTTGTTGCAGCTGAAACATGGACTGCTTTTTCTGTTTGTCACATGCTGTTATACATATAGTAGGTATTTATTTTTATCATATATACAAAAGATATTAACCCTTGTTTGCAAAGTGCTCTGAGCACCCTAAGTGCCAGATAGCTGCCAGTGTAGCAGCTGAACACTAGAAACTCAAATCCTAAAGAAAATGCTCATTCTTTTCAAGGTGTCCTGGGCATACAGTTTGTAAAGCAGGAATATTGCTGAAACTGCCTTTGCAGTGGAGCACCTGCTCTGTAGTGCTTTATACACACAGGCAAATGTAACTTCTGAGTTAAATACAAAGAACAAAAGAAGTGCATGTTTGCTTTGCATTTTTAACAAATCATGGTGTAAATGAATGTCTTGTATGTATCAAATTCCATGATGTATTATTGTTCTTTTTTATTGTTGTTATGTGAGTCATATTTTAAGTATCTGTTGTTTGGAACTGTAATAAAAACCTTGATCCATCTATTAAAGGAAGATTTAAAATAAAATAAATGTAAACAAAACAAAACAACAACAGAAAAAAAATTAACCTTAAAGCATTGGTGTCAAAGGAAATTAATTTCCTGGCTGGCTTGTGTTTTTCTCTGAGGCAGATATTGATGAGTGTGCAGAGGGGATCATTGAGTGTCACAACCATTCACGCTGTGTTAACCTCCCAGGGTGGTACCACTGTGAGTGCAGAAGCGGTTTCCATGACAATGGAAGCTATTCTCTTGCCGGGGAGTCCTGTGTTGGTAAGCAATGATCAGCATAGCGCTTTTTCTTTTCCTCCTTCTGCATGGTGTTACAAAGTGACTCTTGAGACACTGTCCTGAGCAGTTGCTGTGTTTAAGACTGAAATGAGAATGCAAGCGAGCGTGTCTGTGATTGTCAGCATCCCCAGCCACACAGGGTGGGTGCTTGGTTCAAGATGCGTCACATTTTTGAACAGTTATTACAGGAGGGAGGCAGTCAGAGATCCAAAGTGTGACTTACTGAGCTTTGCCATTTATCAAAATAAGTTGCTGTAAAACCTGAAGTGAAAGTAGGCTTTCTGGGGAGCGTAATATGCCACAAAAGGGGAAGAGTTAGTTTTCAATTTTCAAATATCAGTTGGGGGTATGTCTGTGTTGCTTCGATTTGTTTGGTTTACATTGTTTGGCATCCTCATAATTTTATTATTAGAAGTATGCAAATAGTGTGAAGCACCATATGCACCATATTTTCAGAGTAAGGCTCTAAGAGCATGAACGGAGAGGGATTTTTGAAGGGTGCAGCAGAGTTTGTCAGTTGTTTCTGTGAGAGGACAAGGGATGAGGCACCATAGGGATTTAGTTCTTGCAGTCTTCGTGCCCTTGACTGGATGTAGAATCCTGGAATTATGGAACGGTTTGGGTTGGAAGGGGCCTTTAAAAGTCATCTAGTCCAACCTCCTGCCATAAGCAGGGATGTAAGACTGTGTACCACTACAGCAAGAAAGCAGTAATAAAATCATAATGAGGATGGTAATTGAGGCTTTCCTCAGCCCTACATTTTTCCAACTTTTTACTTATTCTCAGAAGCCTTATACATAATTTTTATATGATATTTTATCAGATGAGTTTAAAACTATTTAGAAAGAATCCCATTTTAACTTCTGTAGAGATACAGATCTACTTCTCATAGTTCTGTGTCTTTTCTTTGGAATTTCAGTTACTTCATCTCTACTTAGTTCTATGAATTTTCTATGAAAGCTTTTCTGCTTCTTCTGTGAAAGACTTTTTTTTTTAACAGTGTAAATTTTTCATTTGTCATGTCCACAAATGCAAAGGGCTCTTTCTAATTTTAAAGTGTATGATTACAGTAAAACTTAAAATAAAAATCTGTAATAGAAATATATACATTTACTTGTAACTTATAACAAACATTCCTATGTTTTACAAATTTTTGGCTATTAGAAATCCTTGGGATAAGGTACCATCCTGATTTAAAAATGCATATGAACAATAATTATTTTCAAACACAATATTTTGTCACTTTGTGACATATTTTGCACATTGTCCTTAGCTGGCGAGGAGCTCAATAAAATCGCAGCAGTGAACTTCATTGGTATGGCTGTGTAAAAAATGGCAAACTTTACAGCATTTTGTGACTTAATACATAAAATACCACGTGAAAGTCATATTTCTAAACAGATTCTCACACGTTTAGAGTTCTCCTCTGGTTTATTTAGTTACTGTAAAAGGAGTGGTGGGCCGAGCAATGTTGAAAATACTTGCTTTATGAGTAGTCAAAGCAACTTTACATAGCCTTCAAAAAGCCCTGAGGTAACTGGGGATCAGGGGCATTTATAGTGCTCCTGATGCCTACCTGTCCTGCTGGCATGGCACCCCTTGTCAGGCTGCCTTTACGTAGCTGTTTTGGGATGGAGAAGATCTAAGGCTCAGCTTGGTCTCAGGAAAAGACAGACGCACAGACAAGACTAGTTTTGAATGGCCCCCAGCTAGGCTTAGTTGCTGAAAAAGTCGGTATTGCTTGCATTGCATCGCTATTAAAGGGAAGGGCACTTGGCTACCTCAAAGCAAAAAGAAGCCCAAAATGTTCTGCATTCTATGGAGACTGAAGGGGTGAGTTTTCATAAAAGCAAACTGCAGTTGTTTTGACCTGTGCAGCATGCTGGAAGTTCATAAGGTGAGGTGCTCATCTTGCCATATGCAAGTTGTAAACAGAATGTAAAATGAGCAGGGTTATTTTAACAAAATAGCTTTTCTGAATCATCTGCTGCAGAGTACCAGTGAGAAAGAGAATAAACCAGTTTATTTTATTTCTTTATACTGGTTAACCAATTAAAAATTAATTGAAAAATTCTTCTAACCCATACTGACAAAGAAATTTGAAACCATGATGTTTGTTTTAAAGTGCAACTAAGAACTGGTTAAAATGACAGCTAACACTAGACATTCTGGCTAAAACACGGTTTCTTGAGCACTGACTTTCATCACATTACAGAGCTTGCTTGCATGGTGGAGTAATTAGAGTCAGGGCCAGTATCATTCACTCTGTTTTATATAAAAGAGGGTTCATCTGCTTAGCAACAGCGTTTTGTCCTGGTATATTTTACAGACTGCATACTGGAATCTTGATGCATACCTGAGGTGGATTTGAGCCGTATTTTGAAATGTTTCTTCTTCCTCCCCGAAGGACAAAACTTGGAGTACAATAAGTAGACTAAGAACACAAGTAGAAAAGGTTAAACCTTCCCCCTCAAAATAATCATAATAATAACATATGAATATCATAAGGCAGTGGGAGGGAGCACTCAGCTCTGACAGATTCCTCAAAGCCCAGGCAGCTGGTTTGTTTTTGCAGGATGCATTTTTGCATCTATTGGTTAACCCCCTTTCCCTCTGTTTATATGTAGGTGGTCTTGGAGCTGAGTCATTGCTTGCAGTGCCTCTGTGGTGCTTGTAGAACATTTTAAAAAATAACATCTATTTGGGAAGTGTTTTGATACCTCAGTGGTTCCAAAAGCTCTGTTCTCATTTATTAAGTGAAAATAGTGGAGTTTGTCACCTGGCAAGGGACAAATGTATAAATCAACGGATGTGGTGGAGAAGGTCATAGTATTGAACCAGAGCTCAGGTAATAAGGATATATGATTTAGCCAGACCACTTCAAGCTTGGGAAAATTCTTTTATTGCTCAAAATATCAACCAAAGGCAGCTTTGAAAAGGGAATATATTTCCATGGCCATGGTTTTATAAAAGATGTCAGCTTCATAAACTGATGGTGAGCAGGCTCAAATTAAGAGAATGTAATTTAATTTCCAGTGGTATTGTTTTTATGAGGCACTGGCCTTTCACAGTATGTTATTAAGAATACTGCTTGCAGACAAAAGACAATTGCTGTACTAAGTTGATACCTAAGTTTACTTGGCAATTAAAATGTGAAGCCTATAGTTACTGGGTTATATTTTTTTTCCTTTTTTAATAGGAGCTTTGCTATACTTTAAGGTAAACAAACAAAAATACTTTATAGAGAACTATGAGTTGTCATATGATATATATGCCAGTATTAACTACTATCTAATGATACCATATTGAAGCAACTGGCATACACTGTTTTTTCCCCTGCACTAAGGTACCTGTTGCCTACTACTATCTCATCAGTTAGTCATTGAATAAGCCGTCACCACTGAATTTTCAGTGATAACCTTTGAGATTATCAGAACCAAAAGAAAGGGAAAACTGGCAAAGAAATGCTGTATTCTGGGAAGTTAATAATGTCTCACAAATCTCCCTCTTATCTACAGCAGAAAAATAAAAGCAAATTAAATTATACTTTTTAATCTCCATCTCTCTTTAAGTGACATGCTTCCAGTCTGTAGGGAGCTGTTCAGACCCTGGAGTACAGAATTCCCGATTCCTTTTTTTTCATCATCGTTTGTGTTTCTGAGTCTCTGCGTTGTGACTTGCAAGCACAGAAGGGAAAAAAACACCAAAAAACCCACAAAAAAACCCCAAAACCAAAACCAAACAAGGCAGCAGTCCCTGTCAGTTGTTGGTTATTTTTTAATTTTCTTTAAGAATCAGTTCAAATTTAGTAGGGAAGCTTAACATGGATCCTCCTCCCACCAAAAAACCACCTCAGGATTCACCATGCATTTTGTCCTGAAAAGTTGCATAGTTCACTGCAGGGTTAGAGTAGCTGTTGTGGGGGAATGAAAGCTGGAAAAAGGTAGGACTCATCAGATACGAGAGAAAACTCCACATGTATTCATCTCCCACAAAAGTTGGGTGCAGCAGTGCTTGAGGTTCAAGTCCGAATGGGTTTAAAAGTACTTCCTGAAGCTTTCATATACTCCATAGTATGCTGCAGTACTGTCTGTTACCTAGATTAGAAAGAGAAAAGGTTTGTTCTGTGTTTATTTTGCCCCCTTTCTGTGTCAAACAAAAGGCTTTGAAAATCTTCCTGTGTGCCTGAGAATTGGTTTTCTATCATTAGAGAAGTGGTATGTAGACCAAAGAGGTTTGCATATGGTACAGAGTATCCAAGACCAAATCTAGAACCTGCTGGTTTACGACTTTCTTTTGTTCTGCTCATAGGAATTCTTAAAGTTCATAGTATCAGTGTGTGGATTTTATAATGCAAAATAAAAATTATCTTGCTTGCTTTCTATTTAGTAAATTCTGACTCTTGTATTCTGAAAGATGTGTCTTCAAGGTAATTGTGTTTAGTCACTCCTGTATTTCTAGAAAGCATTAGTAAATCCTATATTCAGGATCTAATTTACTAGTCAGTGTTCTTAAATAGACCATTATGTCTCTATAGAATAAAAGTACTATCATAAAATATTTTCTAAATGAAAATGAATCTGTTTAGTGATTTTTTTTCAAAGACGAGTCCAAATCAATTTGATTTAGAAAGAAGGCAAATACATTAAGTCACAAGTTGCCTGTGAAAAATGATATGTCAAAACAGTGTTTAGTTAACTTGTACATACATTGCTTTGGGAGCCCAGCATACATTTTTCATGCTAACATTATACTGTAATGGTTTAATGTACCGTAACAGTTAAAATTAGCACATTAGTAGGATTCTTTCTTCTGCAACAGCTTATCATGATATTACAGAGCACCACACTGCATGACTTGCTTGCACATATTTATTAAGGTGCTATAGAAAAGTCATACCATTAAAACCTCAATAGCCTTGCAAACTAAGAAATGAAGTAGCTAGGGATTGCTTAACATTTCAGTGAAACCAAGTTAATGAACTTGTGTTGATATGTACAGTCATGCTTGTCTTCTACCCCATTCAAATACAGTGGCCATGGGACCTCTCATAATATCTGAGGCAAATTACTTCTCATTACAGCCAAAAAGGATGGAAAAGGAAATTACATCTCAGGGGATTATTCTGTTTCTCTTTGATTCTGATTCCGTGTCTGCCTATGTATATCTTTCTGTACTTTGATGGTATACTAGGAAATGAACACATCTTAGGTGGTTTGTTTTCTTTATTTTCCCATCCACAAAATGTGAATACTTGCCTTGTGCCTAAAATACATACGATCAGGTACTTGTTGCTGTACACTTATTTAAAGAAGCACAGATTGGGAGTGTTTGAAAAGTGAAGACCTGGATCAGTTCTATGACAGTCCTGTCAATGCTTGAGGTGGCATGTCTCAGCAACAAGCACTTTGCTGTTGGCTATATGTTGTTGATAGAAAATAGCATAAGGCTAGCATTACAAGCAAGTTTCTGATTATGGTCATTTCCACTGTATCTTCACTTTTTCTTGAAAAGGAACTGTGTGGAGGGGGGAAGTAAAGCCCTGCCACTTTTAGTTAGGTTAATTACTAATCTGCCAAAGATTATCTCAGTATAATGAGTAAGATTGCAAATCCCTATTCCATGTGTGAAAATGAGATTGTTTTCAGAGGTTGACAGGGTACATGGAAGAACTAATGCCCCCAAAGTCAAGACAGGCATCTTGTTCTTGTGCTATATACAGGGATAGACTATGGAATCTTCTTGCTATTTCATATATGTACTTGTCTATTGTTCTTCAAAGTTGCTTGATTTATAAATTAATATTTCATAATCTTCCTACCTGGTATTGTTATAGTGGTAAATAATATTTGTGTACAGTTTTGCCTTGCCCATCATTAAGCGTTCCAGTTTTCGACCCACATCTTCTGAGAGCAGTTATGTAAAAGCAAGTAAAACCTGATGGGAGTGTGGGGAATTTAAACTGAGTAAGGATTTGAATAATATAAAAATAATCTATATGCAAGATTCTTGTCATACAGTTTTCATATTCATTAGGAGATTGTTTTGGATATGTTCAGAATTTTAAACTAAGCTAATTTTTCAGCACCTAAGTAGACACATTGATTCCACTTGTTAAGAGAAATTTCACTAAATACGGATATGTTCTTCTGTGTTTTGCATAGCCATCTACATACTGATCTCATGTCGCTATCAGCAAGTCCATTTGATCCCCATTAAACTGAAATACTTTCTTAAGCTAACTGGGAGCTAACAATATAGAGTTTTTGTCTGGGTTCTTTTCCTTCCCCACCCCTTCAATCTGTTTTGAAGCTGAAAAAGTGAAAAGGACAGAAACATCTTACACTTTTAACTACTTTTCCTCAAGTTACTGGGAACATTTGCTGTTTGTTCTGACTTTTAGAAATAAGATCAGCGACAAGAAAAAACTGTTAAAGGGATTTTCTTAGAAAATTAGCTCTATTAAAAGTTCAGCTGGAAAAGACTGCAGTGTCCAAGCCTTTTATATTTGATTAATAACTAAAACTTTTAAATAATAATGGCCATAAAATAATAAGAAACCATCATTTGCATAAAGAATGAAAAAAAATGAGCAAACTGAGTAGTAATTAGGAATTTATGTTCACACATATTATTCAGCTTTGCTTGATTGGTTTCATTGTCATGAATGTCCCATTTACAAGTTTGGGCTGTTCTTAATGGGGACATCCTTTATATCTGTGCTAAGCAGAGAAAAGCAGTAGCAGTACATAAATAGGATGTTCTTCCCTTTCGGATACGTATAACAAATTAAATTGGGTTTGTGCAGTGTGAACAGGTCTGTAGTACTGAGAATATGAATAATGTTAGTTTCTATAATTGCTAACATCTGGCTTTCCATAAATCTGTTAAATTACATGGAAACAGAATTAGATTTCTGTGTCATAAGTAAAGCAATTACATGGAACTCTTTAGGCAATATGGCTTTATATTCATCTGTGAAATCCTTTCAGTTTTGAACTGTGAAAGTTACCCTTCTAATCTGCACTCTGATCCTATGTATATGCTATTCAAGGAGCCTTTAATATGGTAAGAAAGGAGAATATTGAAGATGCTTGGTGAAATCACCAAAGACAAAGTGAATGCTTCATTTATACCTTTGTCTTCAACATAAAATACAAGTCTATTCAAAGAAAAATGGGATATTTTTAAGAATACTTTAAGTCTTACAGTAACTGTTTGGATATAATTAATTTCATAGCAGTTCATTCATAGCTCTCTGCATGCCAGTCTTCATGGTTTTTACCTCTTGCGATACTCTGGCAGTTGTTAAACAATGAACTACAAGTTTTAATTTATTTTAGTGCAGCACCTTTTACACCATTGGTAGTGGACCTTTCAAATGCTTAGTGCTAAGCTACGCATAAGAGCAATAATGGGGTTTTTTTGGCAATTAAGACCATCAGGGCAGCAAAATACACCATTTTTTAGGGGAGTCTGAGTGACAAGTACTTGAATTGTGCTATTAGGCCACTGGGAACATATCTGACAGAGAACTGGCCCACAGCTTAGCCCAGGAGTGAAGCCCTTCTGCAGTGTAATTGCCTCCAGCTTCCCTTTGGGTCTATAAGCAGAAAAAGGAACAGTAATCTTCTGGCAGCCCAGGCCCCTGTCTCAGTCATGCAGGTTGATTTTGCATTGGATTTCATCCAAGGGCACTACAGCACTTCCACTTGTATCTTTTTTATATATATATATCAAACTATGATATATAAATTACAGTTCCTGGACTATTTATGAATTGAAATAAGGAATTTTACTAACCAAGTCTCGAGAGCATTCCCGAGGAGAAGGACTTGGAGGTGTCAGTCCATGAGAAGAAACTCAACATGAGCAGGCAATGTGCGCTTGCATCCCAGAAGGCCAACTGCATCCTGAGCTGTATCAAAAGAAGCATGGCCAGCAGATCGAGGGAAGTGTTTCTGCCCCTCTGCTCTGCTCTGGTGAGACCCCACCTGGAGTACTCTGTCCAGTTCTGGGGCCTCCAGTATATAAGAAGGACATCAAACTGTTGGAGTGGGTTCAGAGAAGGCCAGGAAGGTGATCCAAAAGCTGGAGCACCTCCCCTACAAGGACCAACAGAGAGTTGGGGCTGTTCAGCCTGGAGAAGAGAAGGCTCTGGGGGGAACTTACTGCAGTCTTCCATTTCCTGAAGGGTCCTACAAGAAAGCTGGGGAGAGACTTTTTACAAGGGCAGGTAGCAATAGAATGAGGAAGAGTGGTTTTAAACTGGAAGAGGGTAGATTTAGACTAGATATTGGGAAGAAATTCTTTACTGTGAGGGTGGTGAGACACTGGCACAGGTTACTCAGGGCAGTCATGGATGTCCCCTCCCCAGAAGTGTTCAAGGCCAGGTTGGATAGGGCTTTGGGACAACCCGGTCTAGTGGGAGGTGTCCCAGCCCATGGCAGGGAGGTTGGACTGGGTGATCTTTACGATCCCTTTCAATCCAAACCATTCTTTGATTCTATGATAAGTCAGAGGGAAAATAGTGATTTGATTGGTATAGAGAGTTTCCTTCAGCAGACTGAAAGAATTCTTAATGTCTTTTAAAGTTCTGGCTTTCTGTGGAGGTGTAGCCATGACACTTGTCCAAAAAGTAGGGCAACTGACCATCACATCCCACTTAAATTAGACTTTAGGTAATTTTCTTTGCAAATTTTATTAAATTTTTATTTTTTTTATATTTTAGGAAGGAATAAAAAGTACACTTGGGTAATATTGAACAGTTGTAAATTTCATGCTAGCAATTAGGTAATTTTAAATTGTAAGTGTGAGGATTCTTCCTTGTAATTTCTGAATTAATATAACAGTGTTCTGGAATTTTCATGATAGAAACCATCACATACTTGTAAAGCATTTTTTCTCCAGCTTTTCTGCTCTTGCTTACAGTTTTCATTGTTGTGTTGCAACGAGACCACCAGTTTACTGGTATGTTATCTAGACAACCTGTCAATATATTGTTCAAGAACAGTCTAAAGTTATTTTCTGAAAGAAATACCCTTTTTTCACAATGTGCTTAAAAATCTCACGTGTTTTGCTCCAAGAAAAAGAATCACCAGATAAATTCATATTGCATAATTATATTTTACCTTCCAAAAGCAATTTTAATGGGATACTGTAATTCATTTTTCTCTAGTGTATAATAATTTTCTTTTGTTACTTATTTCTTTGTGTCATTGCTAAATCATGCTTTTCCTCCATAGGTTTGTTCTAAGACTTTTTTTTTCTGTATAAGGTGCCTTTCATTTCTTTCTTCTTTTTTTTTTCTTTTTTTTTTAAATTCACTTATACCTTCCAGCAATGGAAAAAGAATATAACTGACTACTGTACTATGGGAAATGTTTATCACGCTAGGAACTTATGAAATATAGTGCTCTTCTATGTTGGTGTAAAGTCCAGAACAGAGTGATCTAACTGATAGAAAGTCACTCTGACTGTTCACTAGTTTCCAGTCACTGCAAAATGACTATACACTCTTGTCTGAAGGTTCAAGTTTATCATTGATACATAGTTCCACTAGGTATGTCAGACTCAGCATTTACAATTAAGCCTGCTGAAGATAGTTTAAGAATTTTTGTGGAATTAAAAGAATCACTCAAGAATAGCCTAAAGAAAAAATCAGTGTTTTTTGTCTAGCAAATAAATATGGAAGATATGATAAAAAAGGCACCCTCTTCTATCAGGAAGTCACATGAGCAGTAGTTAGTATGGAAATCATATTTGCCCTGTAAAAAGAAAATGTCTGAAGCATTATAAATCTGCTGTTTTGCAGATATCGACGAGTGTGCCTTAAAGACCCACACCTGTTGGAATGATTCAGCTTGTGTGAACCTGGCAGGAGGGTTTGATTGCCTTTGTCCATCCGGACCATCTTGCACTGGAGACTGTCCCCATGAAGGTGGCTTCAAGCGAAATGGACAGGTGTGGACCCTGAGGGAGGACAGATGCTCCGTTTGTTCCTGCAAGGTGAGATCCAGCTGGTCTGGGTTTCAGGAGGCCTTTACTTCTCTGGGCTCATGTCAGAAACCCAACATTGCAGTGTCAGTGGTGTTGGCAAAATACCTGGCCTAAGCCCGAGGCACTGAGGCAAAAGGTAAGCTCTGCTATGGACATTGAAGCTGTGATGGGGAAATTCATCTGTGAAGTTGTCTTTTTTTCTTCTTTCACATGACCACAAACACAGATGAGTAACGACTGACCCTGCTGAGCTTCTGCTGTATCACCCCGTGGGCCAGAGCCACTTGAAGTGAGCCTCAATGACAGTCTTCAGTTAGTTACCCTTTAATAGACCGTACAGGTGATCAGTGCACTTACTAGAAATGTTGAAAACTGTTTTCAGTTTCTGTTTCACATGAATATGCATTTCTGAGGACAAGTACTGTAGTCACCCATCTTCCAGTTGGTGGTGTTTTCCTTTAATTAGAATACACATGAATTAACTGGGTGAGGAGCAGGGCCTGAGCATGAGTCAAAGGTTAGATGACCTAGCAGCAGGCACTTAATTTTCTCAAATGAAGAAGGCTGAAGACCATCTTTCTCCTCCTTATCCCAGCTTGGTTGTGTTAGCAGCTCTCCCAGTTGAGCAGTGCAGTTCAGTCTGCACCTTTGGAGAAGCCAGGCATAGTATAAGTAGCTCTACTGTAGAGTTAATGCTAGATCAGTTTTTTGTTCCTCGCTACCCATTCCTTTTTCCTCCCCAGAAAGTTAGAAGTTATTTTCTGAGTGTGGTAATCAAGTGTAAAAGAACATTTGACCCTGCTTTCTTCATTTTCACTAGTTAAGAGGAGTGCTGTCCCTGAAATCAGAATTTTTGGTCAGTGGACCAATCTGAGAAATGGTTAGTCTTTTATGGCCACTTTGACCTGATGCATTCATAGCAAGCTGCCCTTAGACACAGTAGAAGACTTCTTGGCTCTTGCATATGTGTAAGTAAAGTGAGATTTTGGCCATTGTGAAAAGCTGAACATAGAGCATGAGAAGTGTTCTATCAATCCCCATGTCTTAATGCTGATGAGCCAGAGAAGCATTAAAGGGTTTGAGGGGGACAGGAGGAAAGAGTTGTTTTGAAGTTGCAAGAAGCTGAAAGCCTCATAATTTCTGTATAGTGTAGCAGAAAGGAAATGGAGACTTAAAAGTGAATAGAACCTGCAAAGTACACTACTGTTTTGGGCTCAAAAGGGAGTATGTTCTTCTTAGTTGCTGTATTTTTTACTTTAAGTAGCCTCAAGCTCCCCAAAACTCCTCCCTTCAGAAACTGAAGTGTACAACTCCACTGAATACATATCAAGCTTTTACTGTAATCTTGGGGAACTGGCTGGCTTATGAAAGGATTTCCAGTCAGTAGAATAAACAGTTTAATATATGTGAAGACATCTGGTCTGCCTTTGTAGAATTATAACTATTAGTATTCTCATTTTAGACTGCTTGTAATTTATTTGCCATTTCTCATTGCACTTATTTCTTATGTTGAATGTTCTTATTAGTATATGAAAATATACAAAATTATTAACTACTACATAGAAATTTGAATCTAAGCCTGGCACTGTTTGTTGCTATGACTCTTCTTTTATATCCTCCTCACTTTACAGTTTTTTTCCTCTGTGAATTAACATTTGCATTTAATTTCACTCCAGTAGCTGCCTTGTTTGAAGAGCCAAATTATTGTCTACAGAACAGAGAAAACAGGGAGAGCTCCTCCTCTGTTATATCTCAGGCAGGATGTAAAGTCTTCACTCAATGTTTATTGAAATATCTTATTGAAACATATTTTTATAGATTGTGATAGCTTCTGATACACCGGGCTACTTAAACCTGCTGCAGGACTCTATAATTTTCATGCGGTTGCACAGAGACCTGGCCTTGCTTGACCTTTTTGCAGTCTGTTCAGTTTTCAATGAGGAAAAGGGCAGAGTGTAACTAAATCATTACTTATACTTCTTACTCTAACTTTGAAATGCTCTTAGTCACTTGTTTTATCTAGAAGACAAATCAGCATTTAAAATAATATGTTTTCTTTTGGCTTTTCTTTTGTTCTGGTTGTTTTAGGAAAGGTCAGCTGGATGTATTTTATGAAGTGACTGAAAAGCATGGATTGCATCTTGAAAATATTTTAAATTAATTTCTGGTGCAAAGGAAATTGTGTATTTGATGCATCTTCTACAAATATCTTGTTAAACTCTTGTGGATTTAAATCACAATTAAATTTATGACTGGTAGGAATTTGAAGGGTAATAGGGAGCTTTTGCTCTCTCCCATGAAAATACTAAGCCTGGCTGTGCTGTCTGGCTATATCTCTGCTTTTGAGTCAGTTCTCTAATTAAGGCAACTGCCCATTCCCTGTATGATAAAAGCCTGGGGGATAAGCACAGCGCTGGGAACAGGCTGACGTGCCAAGGTGAAGTGTGTTCCTGAGGTTGCAAGAACAGTTTGGAGATGTGGTTCCTGCAGAGTCTGATTTCTGCCCAAATTGGCTTTGGGGCTCTGTGGAAACTTGAGTCACCCTTTACAGCGAGTCCCTTGTGTGTCAGGTTTTCCTTTAGTAGGAACAGTTTTGTGTTCATACCACTGATGTTTATGAAGCAGGTAGAGCTGATTCAGTGAGGAGGGTGGGGAGGAAGAGGCGTTAATAAGATTCTATATGTTATTACCCACCAAAAGAAAATAAGTTGCTTTCTATATAATTCTCAAATTTCTATGTATTTCTCAATGCTACTAGAAAGCTGCAAAGATGCAAGTGAGATGTTGCAGCTTAAGAAGCTTTGTATCACTGCAGTGTAGCGATAAAAATTTCTTTTGAAAGGCATGGAACTAATGAGGTTGTAGATAAAACACAGATGCTTAACAAAAAAAGAGAGTAACAGTGTATTATGATTACCAAAAGGTCTCTGGCAAAATCATATCAGGCTTTGTCAGTGTTCTGAAATACAGTAAGTAAAGGCAGTGTAAAAGGTTAGCTGCTCCCCAGAGATAACAGTACAGGAGCTCAGAGAAGCACTGTCACCAGCTGAAAGGGGAATTTGAAAGCTGATCTTGAAAGCTTGGAAACTGAACTGGAACTAAGCAGAGGTTATTGTCAGCCATTATTAATCAGCACTCCATTATGGAGAGGAGAGAGACTGCCATTGTCGAGGGCTTTGGGTTGCCTAGGTGCGTGGTGCAGCCCCATGTGCCTGGAGCTGGTCAGCCTGGCTGAGCTTTTGTGCTGAGCTGCCACTTGATGTCTGCCCTCAGCAAGGGGTGAAAGATGGTTGTGCTTTCCCACCTGCAAGAATGGAGATTTAGTCATAACTCTCCATCAGAGGAGTCTTCCGGTGCTCTTCTTTCACCGCTTGCTAAACAAGGAAGATGACTTTGTTCTTTGCTTTTTGTTGAAGCGATTTATTCCCAGCACTGCATATGGACCTGGCCGGACCTGTGGCTAAATGAATGGGCCACTGCTAGCCTTCCTTACATTATGATTTACTCAAACTGCTGAGTGAGGAAATAAAGCTTGTTTATTCCTTCTACCACAACTAAAGCCACAAACTACCCACAAGTAGAGAATCCTTAGTATCTTAATTTGATATGAAATTGACTGAAAACTGTAGGGTAAACGAGTCCTGTACCCTGTGGTTGGCAAAAGCAGTTCAGATCCATGTTAACCTAGCATGTGGTTAGCATTTCCATAATACTGTGTTCTTTTCAGCTTTCCTTGTTAGTCATAAGAAATAATTTTAATTATTCTTGTAACAGAAAGTAATCTTCTAATCAATTCAAAACTATGATGAAATGCAGCAGTGACAGTGGTTTTGTACATGTTGCATTGTGGCCAATGCCAAGACTGGCCAAGGACTGACTTCCCTTAAAAACAAGAGCCAAACACAGATTCCTACATCAAAACAAAAACAAAACAACCACCATGCCACATGCTGCAAAATATAGCTTCAGCCCTCTCACACCTCTACCTTAAAATTGCCTGCAGGGGACACTTTGCTTAAATAATGACTAATCCAATAACTGGCGTTAAATGCAATAGAAGTTAATGTCTAAACTTTTCAATAATCTCTGCACTGTTAACTGTGATTTCAGTTCCCAGTCTACATGTGGCATATCAGTGTGTTGGCTCACCTTCGGTAAGGGGTATAATTTCAAACACAATAGTCCATCCAATTTTCATAACTCGAATTAGAATAAATTTGTTTTTCTGTGCTACAAAGAGAATATATCATTTCCTTTTTACATGCAGAAGTAATTCTTCTGTTTATCTCAAACAGTTCTGTTTAATGGACTTTTAACAAAATAGGCCATCTAATACTGTAAGCAAATATTTAGCAAAATCATATTTTGGAGAGCCTGTAGAATACCAGCCCTCTTTAATACACGAATAGAATTATAATGGAAGATGATAGGTCCATTTAGCTTTAAGTTTATGTACTGTAGGTCCAGATGTGGAACAGAACCAGTGGTTAATTCAGAGTGAAGAATGATTAGTGCTACTGTGATTTTGCTGTATTGTGCTCCTATGAATCATAGAATCAAAGAATGGTTTGGGTTGGAAGGGACCTTTAAATGTTGTCAGGTTCAACCCCCTGCAGTGAGCAGGGACATCTTTAACTAAATCAGGTTGCTCAGAGCCCCATGAAACCTGACCTTGAATGTCTCCAGGGATGGGGCCTCCACCGCCTCTCTGGGCAACCTGTTCCAATGTTTCACCAACCACATAGGGAAGAACTTCTTCCTAATGTCTGACTTAAATCTACCCTGCTCTAGTTTAAAACCATTGCCCCTTGTCCTATCACTACATGCCCTTGTAAACAGTCCCTCCCCAGCTTTCTTGTAAGCCCCTTTCAGGTGCTGGAAGGCTGCTATAAGGTCTCCCCAGAGCCTTCTCTTCTCCAGGCTGAACAACCCCAACTCTCGCAGTCAGTCCTCATAGGAGATGTGCTCCATTCCTCTGATCATCTTCGTGGCCCTCCTCTGGATCTGCTCCAACAGCTCCATGTCCTTCTTATGTTGAGGGCTTCAGAGCTGAACGCAGTACTCCAGGTGAGGTCTCACCAGAGCAGAGGGGCAGAATCACCTCTATCAATCTGCTGGCCACGATTCTGTTGAAGCAGCCCAAGATGCGATTGGCCTTCTGGGCTGTGAGTGTGCATTCTTGGTTCATATCTAGCTTTTTGTCCACCAGTACCCCCAAGTTCTTCTCCATAAGGCTGCTCTTCATGAAGAATGAATTCTATGAAGTTAAAAGGACCACTTTCATAACTTCAGTTTATTTATTCAAGTTATTTTCTTCACAGTGATAGAGTCAGTCAAAATAGTGCTAAACCAATATTGTATGTATTAGAGTGGCAAATCCTTGACGAGTTCGTTGATGTAACAAATGCGATATGAAATTACTTCACTATATTTCTTCTGAGATACTGATTTTTTTAAAATTCAATTAACTGGAGACAGGAAAACAGGATTCTCAAATTCAGACAGTATTGGATCCAGTATGGCATAGAAATTGGGACAATACTGGTATTTGAGGTATTAATTGGCAGGATCTAGCCCTTGTTGGCAGTAACTTTGAATACATTAAGAATTTAATATTTCCTGATGTGCCAAAGACGTGCCCTTTGATATATGTATCCTGTGACCTTATCCGAGTTGCTGTCTGGCAGTTTGTGGTTGACATCAGGGCATTGTGTCCTCGCAGGACGGGAGGATTTTCTGCCGGAGGACAGCCTGCGACTGCGAGAACCCCAGTGCTGATCTCTTCTGCTGCCCGGAGTGTGACACCCGTGTCACCAGCCAGTGCCTCGACCAAACTGGGCACAAACTCTACCGCAGTGGAGACAACTGGACCTACAGCTGTCAGCAGTGCCGTTGCCTGGTATGGGTAAAGTGTTTCGGAAGGGAGCAAGAATAATAAGGCTTATGGTTTTCAGCAAAGCATACCTGGAAGCAGGCTCTCAGTTTTCTCTTTGTCTGCTTTTTCAGGCTGGGTATGATTATAAAGCACTTACAGAGCACCAGAGAACTGAAAGCTACAACATCATTTTTCCTTTTATTACTGATAAGTAGGTCTAATGAACAAAATTAAAAGCTTGACCAAAAACTTAGAAACCTTGTCACTATGTTAACTTTAGCATTAGTCTGCTTTTGAGAACTTTTGTGAGGTTGTCTGATCTTTAAATGACTTCTAAAATTTTTTTAACATGCAATGGATTTAGTTGGAGGAGTTTCAGCTTTAAATTACATCTGCTGGTGTACCTGTCTTATCAAAATGGACAATGCAATTCTTACATTTTTATTCAGCAAATGCTGGAAAAATGGAGTGCCAGTGTAATGTGGTGAATTAGCAAAAATTAACCAAAAAAATAAGGATAAAGAAATCTGAAATTACTAGACAACATGCAAAATAAAGAACATTTATTTTCTCATTAGGCATGGTAGATTATTTCCCTAAAGCTTTAAGTTTTGCACAGATACACTAATTAGTGCAGCAATGAATTTCATTACAATTATAATTTTTCCATTTATAGCGGTCTGTGTAACATAGTCTTTATATATGATATTAATCAAGAGGTGTCTGAGCATCAGGAAACAAATTACACTGAAAGCTAAGTTACTGCTAAGAGATAATTACACATAATGTACAGCAGTAAGTATTGTATTTTGCATTCTCTTAAGATTTTTTTATTAATGTTCACAAAAGAACAGCAAGAAACATTTGCAGCCAGCAGCAGTGGCAGATATTGAATGTGACATGTTTTACAAGGGTTACTGAGTTTGTGGCTAGCAGTTCTTTGCCTAATTTTATGACTGGGTTAACATACAGAGTTAAAAGACAGGGATGCCCTAAATCAGTGCTAGATGTAGGGTTCTGTGCAGGGTGTGATATTATCAACACCTGCGGTGCTTCCAGAGTAACATAATGCAAGTTATTGGAGCCCTGCGCAGGTTAACTTTAGACATGCACAGCAATACTCTACAGAAGTGAGCTGATGATTCCCTCCTCTCTATCTACTAAACTGCCTTTTTTTTTTTTTACAAAGCTAAATAATAAAATAAAATAACTCAGTGGAACATAACTGGTATTGCTCAAACAATTCCTTTAGGAGTTGACAGTAAAATAAATTTCAGCTGTTGCTAGTTAAATCAATGTTTAATGCTTCTGGAACATACTAACCTACATCTGTGTGCGGTGTTAGCTTTCTGTTTAAACAATTGCTGTGATCCCACAGAGATGTTTATGTGACCAGGAATAGAAAGAGGGCATGAATCTGCAAGGCAATTATTGCAAAAATTATAGTTTATGGAAAATATTGGAAGCCAGTATTTAATGCTGCCTTTAAAGACACGAAAGAACTATTTTCTCCTCCTATGATGATGACAGTGGTGGTATTTAGTCAAAACCCAAACAAATGATAGTCTGCTACATTTAGGAAACTTCAGCTCAGTATTCAAACATGCATTTATATGATCAAGCAAACTAAGAGCTGATTCATTAAGTTTATTTCAATTTTGTCAAAATAAAACCTTTCCATGCATCAGGATCTAAAGTTTCTTGGTAGCCAGCAAACGGCAACAAATTCCATGAGCTTTGCTTCCATTTTTACAGGAAGGAGAGGTGGATTGTTGGCCTCTCCTATGCCCAAATCTAAACTGCGAGTACACGGCTATCTCAGAAGGAGAGTGCTGTCCCCACTGTGTCAGTGACCCCTGTCTGGCTGACAACATCACCTATGACATCAGGAAAACCTGTCTAGATGGCTACGGAATTACAAGACTTAGCGGCGCTGTATGGACAATGGTGGGATCTCCTTGTACAACCTGCAAATGCAAGGTATGACGGCAAGGTAGAATAGTAATGGAAATGTAAGTTGTTGTGTTGCTGCATAAAATCAGGGTCACCTTCTGCCCTTTGAAGTTCACATTCAGATCTTGGGGAAGTAAAGGAGACCTGAGGGCAGAAGCCTACAGAAAACCCAAGGCTTTTGTGTTTTGCAGGGTAGAAACAAAACAATTCTGTGCTTGTTGAAAATGTTGAGTACAGATATGTAATTTCCTAGTGCATCTTTCAGATGTTCAGTTGGAGAGCCCTTCAGGCATTCTCAGTATAAATCTAGGATAATACTTTAATAATTGCCTAATGTGGATGTTCATGAAAACGTGTTTTACAGAGCTGGTAAGCAGAGGAAAAAACACTAATAGAAGTTTCTCCAGCCAGTACACAAGTAGAAGCGCATTGCAGCTCAGAGATGAAGGCACTCCCACAACAGAAGTGTGAGGGGAACATCACAGTTTCTATTCCTGGATCTCATCAAGATGTAGTCAGTCCAGTGGCTCTAATGCAGAAGTGCAGTCTGTCTCCCCTGCTTCGTGCAGTGATGACACCACTGCACTAATATCAGAATTATGAAAATATGGTTTTGGGTTATATAAAATTTTCTATTCATTGTGGGAAACCAAGCTGTTGCTCCAGGGCTTTAAATTATTGAAGGTAGCTTTTCTGCCATTCTTCAGAGTGTTTCCTATTGGTTTGTGTTGAATTTAAAAAAGAAAAAAGAAAAAAAATGCTCATTTGGGGTTTTGGTGGTTGCTGTAGTTTTTTATTTCATAGTTTTGTAAATGAGTGGATGTTGCAGAAAGATATTTAACAATATATTAAACTTCAAGGCCATTTTTGCCTGCCTATAATACCTGCTATGAATCAAGAATCTGAGCTATCTGCTTATTTCAGACAAACACAAAGCTTCCCTGCATTGATCACATAAAAAAATATCTCCATTAACTTTCTTGCATGAGAGAAAAATCCAATAATCTCTATTGCCTTTGCTATGCTGTATTTTATTGTGGAGACTACTGAGTCTTTCACATCCAGGTTTTCTAGTTCATGTGTAGTTCAGGCCAGTTCAGTCCTATTTGGCCAAGTCAGCCTCCTCAAAAAGCTACCACAGTTGGGACCTATGAGGATGCCTTGGGATGATGGCTTTAGCAGATTTTTGCATGTGGTAGATATATAAGAGATGCATCTATCTCTGTGTGTCACCAACCCCTTTGCTCTTTGTGACTTGTTCTGTGGAGGTGATTGACACCGGCTTGTTTGTCTGTGCAGAATGGGAACGTCTGCTGCTCGGTGGATTTAGAGTGTCTCAACAATAACTGACGTAGTGAGACTGGACTGTGCCGAGGGAGGAAAACTGATGAAGTTATCACCTGAAATGAAGTCGTATGCATTGGCATTTTATACAACAGACAATTACCAAAGTCTCCACATAAGGAAGATGTTTGGGAGTTGCCTTTGGGACCTATCACTATGCTCATCCTTGCTAGCCTTGTCTGGGTGACTTACAGTACAGCGCATATAAGTCAATGGTTGTTCAAAGTTTTCAGTGTTGTAAATTACACACCTTTCCTGTCAAGACATTTGCAATCATTTAAATTATTTCATGGGTAAACTAATGCTGTATTTTTGTTTTAATTTGTGTATTGACAACATGATAGAATTCAGCTCTTCTTACTTTGGATCTAGATTTTACAAAGACAGCCTGTTGTGATTTTGTCCCATGATATCACATACTTAGTTCCAAGGTCCCTGTCCAGATGTATTTATGAAAATATGTATGTATGTACAGTCAAATTGCATAGTACTTATATTTCACAGCTGTCCAACATTTTAAAGCATTCAAAGGTTTATTTGATTGGACAGAATGAAAGTAATCAAAATAAATCTGTCTTAAAAATTTATAAAATTAAATGCCATGAACTTAAGGAAATGGCAAAAAAGCACTTTGTTCTCTAAACATGCAGAGCAGCAGCAAGACTCCTGTAGTGAGAAACTGAGCTAAAAACACATTCTACTGCCAATTCAACACATAGTCAGGAAGGAATCACCAGAAAAAGGTATAATCCCTCTAGATTGTGCAGTGATAAAACAGCGAGCCTTAAGATGATAGAATTTAAATTGACTAGGTTAGAATTAGCATTCAGTTGTAACATCACTGATGAGTTGAGAATTTTTCCATTTTTTTTTATATTCACAGTATTAATGATGTCTGCCATTCTCAGTTATTGCTACCATAGTGACAAAGTGCAGAAGCACCTGTAGCAGTGACATGTGGGACAGGAGACTTTAATGCTTGGTAACTTTAATTACCCAATTAACAGCTCAGAAACAGATTTTCTCTTTTCATACTGTATGACATTCAAAAATATTTAGTTTTAAATTTACTAGGCACACAGTGTTGTTTAGTACCTACGTTTAGACAGAAACACAAATTAAAACTCTTAGCCCTATATTGAGGTTAGAGTTTAGATTCTTTTCAGCTAATGTCTATTTTTTTCATAAGGCTAGAAAGTTTTTGGCATTAGAACAAGAATATATTTCTATGATGATGGCATCTACACCTTAAATGTCACCTTTTTAACGTGCTGTTGTGTTTTGTTCTGCTCATTTGTGTAGTGTTTTTTGCATTTTGTTTATTTAATTGAACACACAGTATATGGAAAAGAGTTCAGAAATAAGTATAGTGGCTACAGTTTGGAAAGTCTACATTTGTGAGTTTTTCATAATTTCATGCAAAAAATGTGAAACTGATAAAAATGAAGTGTGCTATACAGTGAAAAAATTAGTCGTCTTTTAAATGAAGTACTATTACGTTTCTTATAAGGGGACAGTGGCAAAACTACATAAAAATTACTTACAATAACTCAGACACCTTTATTCCCATTTTTTAAACAGGATTTGTTTTCTCTAACAGGTTTGTGTGGTAAAGTTAAATTTATTTTCTTAAAATGCCCCATCGTTTTCAGCTACCATAATGTATTGACTATATTTGCATTGCCCTAATGATTGTATAATAAGGGAAACAGTTGTGTTTTATATGATACTCAAAGGATGTTTGTAAATCATGTCAGCTCATTTTGTATATCACATTGTAAAACCCAATGGTAATTCAGTTGAATGAGATATCCAGTGGGCTGAGTTATAAAGGGAAGCGATTTAAAACTTGTGGGCATCTAAATAAACTCCTATGTACAGATTGCTTTTCCTTAGTTTTATTAGCAGAGTTTTACAACATTCATCACTGTGCTTTCCAGACTTGAATTAGTGATGTCACTAAAAGGAGAAAGTGTGTGTGCCTGGAGATGTAGCAGCAGAGTTGTAAGAAATACTTTGTTTATACTTATTTGGACAAAATCATATGTTCCAATCTGCCACACACACCAATTTCTGAAACTCTGAGTGGGATTAAAGACAGTGCAGGGTTCGAAAATCATTCTTTTCCTCTTTACCTTGTAGTAGTAAAGCTGTTTCGCAAGATGCTTTCTGGAAGCTCCTGACCTTCTTAGGATCATATTCAG
>NW_010176798.1:43646-57429 GCF_000695765.1 Mesitornis unicolor | reverse complement strand
ACACAGAAGTTCACATTTTTTCACTGCACAGACCAATTTTCTTCCAGAACCCAAACGCAGATTAATTCAGTAAAACTCTTTCAGAGCATTTCATACAGCATTATGTGCCATTATCTCCAGAGTGATACAGCTTGAATTGTTTACACAGAGTCAAAATATTGACAGAGACCTGTTTGTATTTTAAGCAGTTACCCTGACTGCGATGAACTTTTCCTTATGAAACAATTTGATCACTAGTCACATTGCATTTACCTTCAGAGTACGCAGAAGCCACAGCCCCAGCTCTAAGAGCACACTGAGGAGGAAAATTTAATTCACTATGTTCCCCTGTGACCAAGTTGAAAACTTTCAAAACCTCTTTCTTTTGAGGGGACCTGATGAAATTCCTATTCCCTATAAATGAATGGGCACTACAGTGAAAATGCTTAAAAGAAATTAAGTTTATTATAGTAATTTCTGAAAAATCTCTTTGTTTGTGAGATGGGCCTTCTCTCTGCTCAGAAGACAAGAACAATAGTATTAATGTGAGGAGGACTACCAGTACAACTTCTGTGAAAGGAAACTTGCTGCTAGTTAAGGGACTTGGTTGAAACTCTCACTATAGGTAGTTGGAATTTTGTAGCTGTTTCTACTTATTTATCCTGTAAAGGAGTATTTTTTCTGCATGTAATACTTCTGATGACAAAACATAAATGAGAAACAGAAAATGAAAATTCGAGCTCTGGTAAAGTGTCTTTGCCTCCTCCTTTTGGCAAAAACCTCAGCCTAGGTATTAAACCAGAACATTGTCTTGTGTCTTGTGAGGGAAGCGTCTTCTCAGTTCTGCTCCCTTTGCATGTACAAACTCACCTACTGAGATAAAGCAAGAACGTGTTCCTTTACAGTGGCTCCTAGAGTCATGGACCACACTGAGCCACACTAGTCACTATTAAAGGCCAAAGGAAATCCAAACTGTTCCCCACAAATGCTGAATAGTATCTGCCTAATTCACAGGAATGTGGGGGAGATTTATTGGCATCTCTGTTGCCTCAGAGACCTAAATAACAATTGTCTTCAAGTAATAGATCTTCTCCCAAGAGTAGTCGGTGCATTTTCAGGTAGAACTGTGTACAACATTTAATTAATAACATCTTTTCAGTCAGATTGCAATTACAAACAAAAGATCATCTGGGTTTTTTTTACTGTGGCAGACAATAATCTTTAAAAAACAAAAGGTAAAGTGTCAGGAATGATTGCACAAATAGTGGAGTAGATTGTAATAGAATTAAATCATAACTCCCACAAGCAATATGGGAATGTCTCGCATCTAATGGTACATTATCATCATTAATGAGGGGATTTTAAAAGGGCCCCATGATACATTTCGATGTAAAATTTTAAGTGAGTGTTGTGATAAGGCGTAATTGTTTGAGGAACATATTCTGCCATCAGAAATAGGTATCTGCCAACAAGCTACTTGTTCCTCTTAAGGTAGATCTTTGGCACTCATCCAAATTTAAACTGGTAAAAGGAAGACTCATGGTGGTATATGTTAAAAAAAAAATCCAGCCTGGGGTATCTGAATGCTTCATATTTGGATTTTCTCTCTTACTAGTAGAAATCAACAATAATAATGTTTCAGCTGGTCATAGACCTCAGAGAGGTGTGGATGAAGTGCTGGTATTGCTGGTAATCTGCAAATATTACTTGCAGGTGCTAACAGGATTATTTCTTCCTACTAGCTGCCAGTGAGCAGTCCCACATATGCAGGTTGATATGTAGTAATAAGCTGATATAAAAAGGTCAAATCACCATGAGATTGACAACACATAGGCACATAATTTCAAAAATCTTGGCTGGTCAAAAAAAATTCATGGGCCAGTCAAAAAAAAAAAAAAGCCCCAAAACCGTATATGTGTCATTTAAATTCTTTACTGCTACTTCAGCTGTGCAGTGTGAGGGATTCACTGAATTCTGATGAGTGGATTTCTGGCTGGAAGCCGAATCTTTGCATTGCCTCACACATGATTTCTTTTTATTCCTAAATTTGTTCATGAGATTTTTCTATTTGAGTGGTTTGATTGGAACTGAGTGGTGTTTGGAAGCAAGTCTTATCATGTTTTCTTTGCAGGATCTGGAGCAAGTCAGGCTTCTTTCCTGTATGTGCCCCTACCCTGATGGGGAGAAACCACCTTACAATAGATACACAAACGCTCCGATAGTGGCTTTTGGTTGCCATTCTTTGCTCTGTAGTTTCTCTCAGACAGTCATGTCCATGCAGCATAACATCTTTACCTATCCCAAAGCTCTTTATTGAATACCTACTTGGTTACATGTGTACATGTGTAGATCCAGTAGGCACTTCCGTGAATAGAGACTTAGAGGTTCTGCAGCAGATCACAGCATCACTTAAGCACAAAGCAGAGACCAGGAGCTTATAATAAAATTAAACCAGAGTTGAAAAATCCTGTTTTCTAATAATGCAGTTGCTTGATTGCTGTTTGATTAACTCTAAATCTTTTTTCTGTCACAAGACTTGCTAATGTATTTGATTTAATCCAGTGCTTCTGTATACTAGTTTTGATGAATTCCCTTTTACTTCAGTATTAAATATGCAGATTTATTTTCCTACTGAGTGCTATGCAAAATTTTCATACGAATGCTAGAATGTGTGGGCTTTGCTACGGTTGTGCCTCTAAACTCAAAGTAGGCATTTCTTTACTCAATGTCTGTCATGTTAGAGAATCACAGAAGTATGTTCAGGTAAGCACTAACTTTAAGGGTAAACTCTCACTTGTTAAGGTAAGGGTTAAGGAAATTTTAAAATACATTTGCAGCTGTAAAAGTGATTTTTCAGCCTGACCACAGGTTTGGCCAGTTACTTCCATTTGTATTAAAACATTAGCAGATTAGGTCACTCCTTAGCCACACACATTTGTTCTGTGATTTGCAGCTTTGAGAATGTGGTAACTACTGCATGAAGTTATCCCAGTGAACAGGTTTTCATGCAAAACCAGTATTTGTTAGAAACTACCGCAGAAGCACTACCAGCACTTTCTCAAAATCAGAAGCAACTATCTCTTGTGTGGTCCTGGGCAATGCGCTTTTGCCATTTCTTTTTTTTCTACTGGCAGAGTATAGCACGTCTTTGGAGAGCATTTGGACTGCTGCGACAAAATGCTATTTAATTGCTGCTCTGGCCCCTCTCTTACACATGAGCTACCACAACCCATAAGTGCAGTGGTGGGGGGAGGTAGGTGCTGCAGGCGTGATGTGCTGGGTGTGGCCAGGGCGGTTGGTGTGCTGAAGGATCTGGAAGAGGTCCTTATAAAGCTGTTAGCAGCAGTATGGCAGTGATCACATGTTGTTTCTTCTTAATGGGTAAAGCAGAGCAGTAAGCTTGTTTCCTCCGCCTCTCTCCACCCTCCACCAAAATCAAGAAAAAGTCTTTGGAAGGTATCTTCTGCTAGTGCCTTGGAAATGTCAGAAATGCCACCAGGAGTGATCTGCTTTTCTTAGTGTGTGGGATGGTCAACGAGGAGCTTCCCTGGACTGGATGGAGTCAGATCTAGGACTGGATGGAAAGGATGGAAATAATTAAATGCATAACAAACCAATTCTTATCTCAATGAGCTAATTGGTGATGTCAACAGGTATTACTATATATTTTAATTCTACTCTAGGTAGATGACAAAAGAAAAAGTAACTGTTCCTTTCTTTCTCGTTTATTCCTCGCTTTTCTTGATTCTTTTGGGGATCTCTTGGGTCTTCTCATCACTGCAGTCTTACAACCTGAACAGGAACTGAGCAGATAATGTGGAAAAAAAAAAGAAAAAGAAAGCAAAAAAGCAAAAGAAATACTTGCTTTCATGCCTGTAGTAGAGGGAAATTTGGAACCATAACTGATTTTTTTTTTTCATTCAGATGACACTTTTTTTTGTACTAGTCGTAGCTAGAATTAATATGGAGCCTCAGCCTCAGTCTCAAAAGTACTGTTGTTATAAAAGGAAGCCAGACCAAATTAGTTACTTAGCTTGCAGGTGTAGCACTCTATTTTTTTTTAAAATGACCTCTCACTTAAATATTTACTCTCTCAGAGAACAAGGGAAGTGTATCTCTGTCACTTGAAAGTATTACTCCAGACTGTCCCTGAGCATGGTCTGTACCATGTCCTTTCTGCCTGGAGTTCTCAAAACTACCTTGGCAGTCTCTGTAAACGTATTTGGTTAACCAAGAACACAGCTGTATCTGAAGCCAAGTCAGAAGATGCAGAGAAGGGGAGATAGGTGAGCCTGTAGTTGAGAGCAGCCACACATCAGCCCTTAACAAAACTTATGGCATCACCAGAAAGTATTTAGAGACATGTGGGACGGTGTAAATCATGAATGTTGGCCACAGTTCTGTATGTCTGCAAAGTTAAGAGGCATTAAGCTAAAGGTTTTAATTGTCTTAAGTATTGCTCAGTGCAAAAGTTCAAAGCTATTTCTCTTTCCAAATTAAAGCATTATTGTAAGCTATATGGGATTATGGTGTGGACATGTATATCCTCTACAATTGGAGAAAAAAGAAATTATCCCAAATGACCTTTTCAATTCTCAGTAGCCACCTCATTCTGCGTCACTTTTCAGTATTAGAGATATTATTTATAGAGTAAGCTTGTCTACTGTAAGTAATACTGTTGCAAGTGAAAATAAATGTATACCATCTATTTCAGGTGAGCTGATCCACTACAAGGGTAACAATGAGAAATGTCAGTCTCACATGTTCAAAAATTATACCCAAGCTGTGCTAAAATTAAGAGTTAAACTTTAGGAAAATGTGGTGTTTTGTACATTTTTTGGTGATCCAGGGGTTTCAGAGGTGTATTACTACTGTTGGTAAGCTGTAATGCAGAAAAACTCATCATCTAGAACTATGTCATGGTGTGATCTAACTGTGCACCATGGCATACCATAAAAGTGCATGCAGGAACATTTTCAACTCAGAAAATACATCCTATCCAAAAAGTATCTTTCAACAAGTGTAACCAAAGTGGAATAAATTGATCAGCAAAACAGTAAATTTAAAAATTTGTCATGTGTGATTTGCCTTTGTGATTATCAGATCTTAATTTTAAAAGATAAAATATTTATGATAGCTTAAAAATAAGAAGAAGTTTAGGAGCTTGAACGAAGCTGCTCAGATAGTTCAGAGGTGGACAAAAGAATTGCAGAGTAGTGTAGTAAAAACAATCCTGGTTAATGGAATTTTCTTTGGATATGGGGTGATGTTCAGTAATTGAGGCAAAAGAAATAATTATGTCAAAGCTTGCAAATTGGAGAGAACCAAAAGGAAAATAAAGCATTAAGTCAAACTGAGCTCCAGAATGAGGTTTCTGCACTTTTTATGACATGAGAGTACTGCCTATAGCAAAAATAACTGGTTTATTAAGCTCATGCTAGCACCAGATACAAAGAAGAGGTAGCAGCTCACAAACTGCAATGCCATTATCAAATACCTAATGGGGCATCACTGAATATTGTGGTTACAAACCAGAATTCTTTTGGCTTTCTTCATGAAAGTAAAGAGGAGCTGAAATCAAGCAAATCAAACTAGTATTACTTAATGTTGGAAATATGATGTCATTGAGCAGTTTAAATTACAAGAGGAGTGTGCAAGAAAAACACATGGATTTAAGAGCCAGGGAATATAAACACAGGCAATGATGCTTTTAGCAAAGACAAATGAATTCATGAAGCTGGTGACACTAAATGTGGAAGTGATTTATGGGAAAGACTCCAAAGCCAAGGAAACAAAAAAACCTAGTCCAAATGAGTCAATACACTGAAAGATTATTAGATTTTTTTTTCTTTTTCCTTAGGATGTGGGTGTTCAAGGTTTGAAACTGCTTCAGCCTTCTATGCTGTGATTTTATTTAAAAATAAATCCTGATGACAGCATCTGGCTGGGTTGTGGTAAGTGGCCACTGGGAAAAGGTCCAAGAGCAGGAGTGGGGGTCTTGGAGTTGCAGCTTCCCCATATTGGGGAGGATGCTCTGGGGATGGACATGGCCTGTGGATGCCCTCTGCTCCTTCACGGCTGCATTGTGCATGCTGGGAGCAGGAGGCTGGAGCAAACTGCCACTGTGTTTTAGTTGAGATGTGTGGACAGAATTATTTACAGAGGAGAAAGTGGGGAAAACTCGGTTTTATAAGATTAGTGAAGTCTGAGGTTTAGTTGCTGGGGATGAGTGTAGTGAGAGTGGGTCTGGTGCTGGGGCAGGGGGATGGGAAGGCAGAGCAGCCAGCCAGCAGATTGGCATTTCCTAGCTGCCTGGCTGGAGCTGTAAAGGCAAGAGTGATGAAGGAAAGGGCTGTGAGTAAAATAGAGCAGGACTGGGATCCCCAGTCTCTGCATTGCTCATTTCTTTCTAATGAGCAGTCGACTTGCTGAGGAAACCAATGACTCTATTGGCAGCTTAAAAGTGATTACTGGAGGCTTGAAGCTTTGTAAACCTCTAAATCAAATTCTGCTTGCAGTTCTGCTCTCCCTCTCCCTCATCCTCACGTTCATTCTTGTTAGAAAATTTCTTAAATATTCTATGGGATGCCTGAGGCTTTACAGTGACTGTATAGTTCTTCCCAAGTTGTTCTATTAGATATTTAACAGAACAGTACCTTAAAATGAATGCTGAGCTCCCTAGGTGATTAGTGAAGAGCAGTAGATACCTTTGAGGGCCTCTGCAAGGAATCCTAAACCACGGCAGACAGGTGATCTGATCTGATCTGGAGAGAGCTGTGCAGAGAGGGAACCCTTTGCAGCAAGGTTGGCCTGTGGTGCTCTCAGCTGCACATCTTGGACCTGCTCCGATCAGATGATAAATGGTAATAATAAAATTGCCATGTAGGATCTAATAATGTAATATATCATATAATCACAAACTCTGAGTTTGAAATGTAAACAAAGTATTTTCTGATGAGGGTGAACTTTCACAGGGAGAATCAATTTATCTCTTTCTGCAGAATTTCTGTGTAACCTAACTGTTTCACTTATTTAAACGGTAAAGCAATTAAGAAGCTTTTGATACAACGTTGTCTTAGAGTTTTTAAAGGAAATTGTTAGTATGGCAGTAAAGGCTTTTCTGCAGCAGAGCATACTTTGCAATGATAGAAGCAGATGGTTTATAAAGTTAGTGAATAAGAACTGATTATTGATTTGCTATCTGCTAACAACATCAATGTCGAGTGATAATGTACCGTACTGCTTGTTACAGAGTAAATAGCCATTTTTATATTACTTGCTTTCTTGCAAATTGGCTACTAGCAGGGAAAGTAAAATATATAGCTGCCTAATATCTTGAAGCAGTAAACACATTGCACAGGGGGAACATCCGTGAAGCACTACCGAACACTTGCTGATATTTATAACTTCTGCCTCTGTCAAAAAACTCCAAATCAAAAGTTCATGGTTGTCCTAATACCAGACATAGTCAGAGCCCTGTTGTTTTACCATATACTTTCAATGCATACAGTTAGTTTAGCAAAATAGTATGTTCTATTTTAGCAGAACTCAAGAGGTCAAAGGATTTTTAGCAGCCACTGAGCATACAGTGAAATATTAAGTTCAGTATTGTTTCCTTGCCTAAATTACTCTCCTGGCTTGAAAAAAAGAAAATTCTAGAAGGTTAAAAATGTAGCTAGAAGCAAGAGTGATATTACAATTCAAGGTGGCTGTGTAGCATGTTTAAATAAACACACAGTAAATATTTTGCCTTTTATATTCTGGTACCTTTTAATAGCTGCTTAGTTCAGGTTGGGTGAAGGGAGACCATTATCTCTTGACTAGGTTGTTCTTAGAAAACAGACTTCTTGCTAGACAGTGACATGCACCTGCCTTGAGTTATGCACCCAAACTGCAGCAGGCATGAGAACACTAATAGGTGTTTCATTATTGATTTAATTAAGTTTTTGATCATTGCCTTTTTTGCAGGTTAGACTCTCCAACTTGCTGGGTGCTAATCCAGCCTGTGAGTTGACTTGTACACATTCCTGTGGGCTGTGGTATGATCCAGGAAGCAGCGTGGTCTGGTAGGTGGCGATGGTTTGGTAGCCAGAGAACTGGGTAAGTCAGCACCTCTGCCAGGCTGTCCCCTCTGCCCCAGGCTCTGAAGCCCCCGCAAGGCATCCCCAGATGTGGCTCCTCAGTCCAAGAGGTAAATGGCTTGTTCTGCCTGGTACAGGCATTACAGAATCACAGAATATCAGGAGTTGGAAGGGACCTTGAAAGATCATCCAGTCCACCCCCTCTGCCAGAGCAGGATCACCAGACCAGGTCACACAGGAACGTGTCCAGGCAGGTTTTGAATGTCTCCAGAGAAGGAGACTCCACAACCTCTCTGGGCAGCCTGGTCCAGTGCTCTGTCACCTTCACAGTAAAGACGGTTTTCCTCATGTTCAGGTGAACCTCCTCTGCTCCAGCTTGCTCCCATTGCCCCTTGTCCTGTCATTGGCTATCACAGAGAAGAGCCTGGCTTCTTCCTCCTGACTCTCGCCCTTTACACGTTTATAAACATTAATGAGGTCATTGAAAGGGTTAATGTAGCACTGAGTAAATGGAAGAAGAGAAAAAAATTGTTTTTGCAAAAGAAGAAAGGATCTATCTTTTCATGATACTAATCTAGGATGAGGACCCTGGTGTTTTGATCTTGCTGTACGATTTCTTCTCTAGTTTTTAAATATGATGCTTTTATTTACAGCTAGCTCAGTAAGACACAGTAACCTGTCCTCAACTCACATACTAAAGTGAACAGATACATGTTATTAGGACATAATATACTTACTGATTAGGTAATAACATGGCAAGGCAAATAAAGAATTTTATGACGAATTTAAACTGCAGTGGATTAAAGTGCAGAAGGATTGGGGATTAAGAGAAGGGAATTCATCTGGTCAAGGTAGATAGCAGCCATTAAACTGTCCCCTGGGAGATTTGCTGAGCCTTGAATAATAGGAGCATGTTTGAGTGTTTATGAATTGCCATACCTTGTTTTTCTTAATCAAGTGCAGTCTCATGCAATTCCTGTATTGTGCATTCCTCCTTCCCTGTCTCAGTCCCCTGCCCCTTCTCCCCCCCACCATTGGCTTCCTTTATTCGGTTTATGCGCTTATAAGTGGGAAATAGAACTTAATTGACTGCTTATGCTATATTTAAAATGGTGACATACCTAAATCCAATTATGCAGGGAAAGATAATGAATGCCACCTCATCAGTAAGGTGCATTGCCATCAGCAATGTCCATCATATTTTCCTTTCTCTGTATTTACTACAGTGACTGCAGTATAGCCAGGGAAGGGGAAAACTATTCCATAATAAATACTGTAAAAATGCTTTGTGCATAAACTCATCTCTCCCTATTGTTGTAAATTTGGAGTGCTCAAGTTTATAGAAGATCTCATCGTGCTAATTAGAATCCTGCAGCAAAACCTTCCTTACTACTGGTACCACACTGATAAATCCCCATGCATTTTTTTAAAAAAAGTGTTGATTCATTTCTTAAGTGCATCTTTTTTAAACCATGCAATTTTTTGAAAGTGCACTGGGATTTCTTTTGAAGCACATCTTGACTTTTAATAAATATATCAAAAGTGCTTTAAAATATATCATAGCTAATTTTGTACTCTCAGAAATCCATCATTTTTTATTACCTTTTAACTAACTCACCTTTTTTCCAGAATGGAGAGGAGATGGTTCAAATCTCTTGATGGTATGGTTTTCTTTCAATTTTCCTGGCTGTCAATGTTTAGGGAAAAAAATTACTCAGAAAAAGAACCTTAAAGAAAAGGAGAGAAATATGTTCCCTCGTGACACCTGGGCTAACTGGACTATAATATACTTAAAGATACCAGGTAAAATGACAATACTGGAGGAGCTTGCAGTGCAGCATGGCAATTTAGGAAATCAACCTCATATGGCTGGCTGATTCATGTGATGGAGAGGTCCAGGACTAAGAAACAGCTCTGATAAACTTTGGAAGCTAACTTGGGGTTTGTTTGCATATCAGCCTCTTGCGTTTGCCTGGGGGCTCCTCAGTTCTGTTTACAGAGGCGGTGAAATACCTGCAATTCCAACTCAGGTGCTTGGACTTTTAATGGCATTCAGCTAATGCTTGACAAGTATGATATGATTTGTAAAAATCATGCTGTTGCTTAATCCTCTTCAGTGCCAAGGGTTATTAGATAGCAATTGCAAACAAGATGAGCAATTGGGACATTTATATGTTATGGACTGAATGGGAGAATCTTCAAGTGGCTTAAAAATTCTTGAAGGTTTGGTTCATTGGTTGTTTTTTAACCTGTGGTAAACTTTGGATTATCAAAACAAGTATCATAAAAATATTAAGATGACCTCTAGCTTAGTAATTCTTTCATTTAAACCTTGAGAAAAATCACTGGCAAATGACAGCACAGGGTGACTGCTGCCCATTACCGCAGCACCAAGCTGCATGCACAGAATTGTGCTGGGTTTTAAGAAATAATCTGAGTTCTTTTCACTGTATGCACACCTAAGACATACCTCCAAGGCACATATGTGAGATTTCCTACTTTTTGCCCTTTGAAAGCTTTGTAATCTGTAACATAGTTCAAAAGAGGAGGAGAAAAATCTTTATTTCATGGAAAGGAATAAGGCAATGAGTTAAGAGCTCTCATTTTGGGCTTGCTGCCCTCACTTTTACTTCTCAGGCTGAATAACTGCAGGGGTTTTGAGCTGTTGGAAGCAGTATTTGTAGCTTGACATGAACTCTGACAGACAGCTGAAAGGTATTTCAGCAATGAGCTGTTTCTGCATAGTGGTTTTTCTAGTTGCAATCTCCGGGAGCCCAGTTCCAGTATGTGGAAGCACGCGTGTGAGAGGGGAATGGAAAACATCAGTGAGATTGCTTTGAGGAAGCTGGATGCACACGTTAATTTGTACTAACCAGTTTGGGAGGAGCTCAGCTTGCAGCTATGGAGCTTGTGATCTACAGTGAGAAAGCTGCTTTATCGGACGTTGAGGCACACGGTGTCTGGCAGCATTCCAGTGTCATCTCACTGATGAGATAGTGGTTTCCACATATGAAGCAGACAGCAACTTTAATGGAAGATGTTTTATGATAGGAAGCTTTAAAAGTTACTCCATTATCCTGTAGTTATACAATTATGATATTCTGTAACATGCAGCATGCCACAGTTGTGATGACAGTAACACACACTTCAACTTATAGATAAGATGTGGCAGGAACTGAGATTTCTGGGTCTCAGACATGCTTCTGAAATAGCCCTGGATTACTGAAGTTGCTTGATATACAAGGAAGTCAGAGTAAAGCATGGGATACCCGGACTAATTACCTGGAAACGGCAGCCCGAGGCCAGCTAAAGCCTGATCTGACTAGCATTCAGTGTCAGTGCTGGCAAATGAGGAAGAACAGAAACTAACAGAGCAACAAAAAGATGAAAGGTTAGCGCTTTCTACCTGTCATTCAAGCTCTCCTCTCTAATGAATCCCCTCTGCAGTGCCTCCAGCCTGCTCAGCAATGACATGTATTGCTTGGGTGTTGGGTGCTATTGGCGTGTGGACTGGAGAGCCTGTGGGCCATGTGGATTCTCATCGTGTCACAGCCGTATATCCAGCGGGCTCTAATGCCCTCCCCATCCTTCAGGAAGGTAAGGGAGTATGAAGGATGGAGGGAGACCTCCCAGGCTGGAATCACAGCTAGGAGCAACTGACCAGCAAGGTCCCAGCACGCTTGGTTAAAGACGGTGTAAGAAATTGAAGTCAAGTGCCAAATACGTGGCTAGCCAGAATAAGGGTAGAGCTGTTGAAGCAGCGAGGCTTCCCCAGTTGCTGCGGTGGCCCCAGTCTGTCTGGAGAAGGGTTTGTCAAGGAACACAAATTTTTTCTGTCCTACATGTGATGGTAAAAAAGTGCAGTGTCTTTTTTTACTTATAATTCTTCACCATTAGTTTAAAATCTCATAACTGCAGCTTTGACTTGCTGGTGGCAAACAGAGGCTCGTCGTTTGTGTGGAATGATTATTTATTTTAAAAACAAAATCAAGGCTGTCTGTGATTTGGATCTAATTTCACATTTATTTTTCATAGTTTGTTTGCTTAGTAGCTCTGCAGTAAGACAGTGATTAGTTAAATCAGTTATACATAAATTCAAAGACTTGTTCTTCATTTTAGATGTTCAGACTTAATTGGATTTAAATCAGATTAAAAAGTGACTTCTGAGGAAAAATACCCCCAAGCATGAAAAGATGGTTACTTTTTTTTTAACTTGCCACATAAATGGCAGTAAGAGATTTCTATCTTTATAACATTTATTCCCAGTTACAGCTTACAATTCTATTTAATTTTTAAAGAAAATATTTAAAACATTAGCAGGGCAGAGTAGGAGGAAGCTGCTAACTTATCTTCCTCAGAATAACCTGTTTTCTAGTCCAGAGTATTTTCTTCAGAATGTAATGAAATTTTAAACTGAAGCATTATGAAATGAGGTCATTCTATGAGTTTATTAAATATAATAAATGCTATGAAAATCATATAATGCAAGCTGTACAAAAACCACGGAAGAAATTCTGTTTCTCTCCCAGGAGATGCCCTGGTAGATCGAGATAGTTTCTCCCTTGGGGTTTAAAGAACCATCAGAGGTTTATTTACAGGCTTGGGTCATGCATGTAAATATACATTACTTAATAATGAAAAGCAGAGTTGGAAGAGTTTAGATGAAGTTGGAATAGTTTTCAGTGCTATGGTGGTAGTTTGGGATCTCCAGAAACAACATCCATGAACCCAGCAGAGGGAGATCCTTGCGAAGGAACAAACCGCTACTCAATCTTGACTGTCAAGCACAGATTGTGCTGTGGGGCAACAGCATTTTGCTGCCTGGCCTTTTGCCTAGTTTACTAAATTTGAGCATTTTTAGAAAGGCATTTGGACAAACAGGCCAGCTGCAGGATCAGCTGTCTCTGGCTTTCCAGGCCTCTCATGATGCAGAAGATTGAGGACTTTATGCAAAATCAGGTACTTAACCATATGGGAGGCAGGATGAATGTATAGATTTTGGAGGACAGAGCAGAGATTTGTATTTAGATAATTCCCCATCTGGAGTGATTCAAGGCTGGGGAATTCAAGCCATCTCCTCCAAAAGGTGTGTTCTCTACAGTGCTTGACAGAGAGTATTACTACAAAGATAAGAAAAGGCAGAAGGAATAGAACCACTGACTCCAAATGCCTATGCTCATTTTCCCCATCAATTATTTAGACAAGAAAGATTTACATGAAAATTAATAATTAAATTTTGAATTGATTCTTTACATCAGTAATGAAATAGCTATGCCAAATACAGATAAAGACAACAAGATAAGAAATCATCCTTAATACACAAAAGGAGAAGTAATATTTTAATGAAACTATAACACTCATTATTACCTTACAATGGAGGGTTACTTTATGTGACCTAGAATGGAGAGCTTTATATGCAAACATGAAACATTCTGTTTAATCTATCATATTTGATGTTGACATACTAAAAATTGTGGGCTGGATTCTGCTATGTTCCATAAACCAGTAATTTTCATACAGGCTGTCTTTCAACTGTGTGCATTCAGAAGTATCGTGGTAGACACTAAATTTCAATATTTCAACCTTTTGAACTGTTTAAACCAATTTTGTCAAGTATATTTCTTGACAAAAGAGACTGAGTCTGAGACTGAGCCAACAAAATCCAATTTAATTGGCAAGTTTCCAATTATGGTCAATTGCTGTGATTGTATCATTAACCTAAA
>NW_010176798.1:33584-43615 GCF_000695765.1 Mesitornis unicolor | reverse complement strand
GAAAGAGTTTGGTATGCTTTTTGATGTCTTAGCTGAAACACAGTAACCCAAAACTAGCTTTTTTCACCCCTACCCTCCAGATAAACTTCTAATGTTCCTGTACAGAAAAAAAATGTAGAGAGCATGGCAAATAAACAACCTGTATACATAAAAATCTTCAAGTAAGTAAAGTGATCTCATTATTTATTTAAGTAACATGATGTTGGTGTTATATTTAGGCTTTCTGAATTCTTCATGTTGAGAAAACTGCAAACTAAGTTGAATACAGCATTGACCTAGAAAGCATGGAGACCCTGCAGTATCTTTGGTAAGTACAAATACTCTTCTAAATTCAGTTACGTCTAACTTGCTGGTGGATCTTTTCAAAGCCTCGTGTGTGATAGAATCACCTCCAAAGGCATACTGTGTCCTACGTCCGTGCATATAAAGCACTAAAGAAATGGTAAGCATTGCTATGACAAAATAACTTACATAATTGTTAAAGTTATGCAATTCTTCCTGACCTGCTCCAACTCGTTTGTTTAATGCTATTTTCATTTTGATACAGGTTTGTCTTGCCATTTCCCTTCTGTATTTCACCAGATCGCTACCTCTAGTGAATTAGAGGGAAGACAAGCATAAAGTTAATTCCACTTGCTGTAATTCCCCAGATTTTAAAAGGGAATGACATTTATTTAATTTACTTTGCAACCTATGAGCTCATGAGGTTCATTAATTTCTCAGGAAGTAAATAAGTTTTGTTCTCAAATGTATCACTTTTTGTCTATTTCCATTTTAGTTGGTAATTCAACCTCTGCCTCCTGCTTGAGTGAACTCTGTGAGAGATGGCATCTGGGCTTTTTCATCTCAGGGCACAATTGTACAGAAAATAGAGGTGGTTTTTTTGCCTCCTGTGATTGGTACCATATGGCTTCAGGATCGCAGGTAGCACACGGGTGTGAGTTGTGTTTGAGGCACCTCCCTAAGCATTGTACTGGCACAGGCCAATATATCTCTTTTACCGATATCAGAGTGGGCTTGTTGGACATGGATGTTACTGGCCTTGGCATCTCCCACTGAGCAGCATGAGAAGTGCTCATGGGCATGCCAGCCAGCCAGGCTTTGTAGCCATGGATAGAAAACTGTAGTCTCCTTGTCTGCTTTTTTTTTTAGCAGAAGGGAAACACAATTAGGTGAGTAAGTTTCATTAATGAGAACAGAAGTTCTCCTGAGGCCACTTTATTAGCAGTTTTTGGTGTGTGTGGGGGTGGGGTGTGGAAATGTCAGATTTAGAAGATAATCAGCCTGCATTTTTATCTCTACTTAAAATAGTAGAAAAGAAAATTATCTTCATAAACTGCTATTTTTCACTTAGTAAATTATTTTACCACACAAAGCAGATGCCACCCAGAGAGCTGTGGTTGGGAGGCATGTAGTTATTTATCTTGGTCAAAATGTCTCAGTTAAAAAGCTATCAGTAGGAGATAATAATAAATACATATGGCATTTGACTAGATGAATACAAGATTATACTACATAAAACACATTTCTGAAAAGAATAATTGTAACCAATTAGAAATCTCCAGTTAAGCTTAGAGTTGTAAGTGAAATCAAATTTAATTATGCAAGGTCCCAGTTGTGCCAAAGGTGTTATAAGGAATATCTTTATGGAGACATTCAGTATAAGAAACTGGCTGGTGCTATTATTAGCATGCTCAGTTGCACATTTTCTTTATATTAGTTTAATGATGGTATTTCTAGGGCTAATTACCAAGAATCTGCACAGCACTCATTGGGATAGTCACCGAAAGTAAGTTATTGAAAACTCCAAAGTAGTTTTGACTAAATTTTTTCTATTAAGTATGTGTACAAACAGATACTTAAAAGCAGAAATACCTGCGATCATGCCCACAGTTCCCTTGGAAGCATATCCAGTGAGCATTGCTCCTTTGATCCTGCATGCTAGCGGAGGCCTGCTGGCCAGCATTGGGATTTACTATGGTGAGTTCAGCACTATGCTGGGAAATGCTCTGTGGAGGGTAACCTCAGGTGGCAGGAATGGTCCAGAGGCTTGGAGCAGAGAAACGTGGGCAGGAAGGCATGCAAACAGTCAGTAGTTGTATATGTTGTGTAGGAGTGCTGAGAAGGAAAGCTAAGTGCTCATAGTAACTCAGGATAAAATCTTAGCACACAGCAAGAATATCATGCATCTCAAGCCTGAAGGAAAAGGATTTGGACTGGGAAACCCAGAACATGAACTGAGGGCTTTTTTCAGTAGCACTCAGTGTATCCTGATTTAGGAGGTCATGGTCTCCTGTGAGTAAAGCAGGTCTTGGGTACCAGCACAGTCATGGAGGAGAAGTGATCATGAGAAATATGCTATGATGTTAGAGGGATGTGGGAGGAAGATTTTATGAAAATAACCTGTTATTTTTGGAATTGACACAGAAATCAGGATCGTTTCTGGGTTGGGCTGTGCTACCCAAACCATTTTCCCATCCTTTCCTGTCAGCTCAGCCACATGTGATGAATTCTGTACCTGCTGCAGCCTCTCTGAAGGTTATGCTAACAACATGGATAAATGGAACTTTCAAATACATGCGGGTCTTTGCACTGATGTTGTCAGACCCTGTGAGGGAAAGCCTTTTCTTCTCAGTTATAAGAGCTTTTCTTTCCAAGAACACTATGTGATTCTCAGCCCCAAAGGTGACTTTCCTGCCAAGAATGATCCCTGCAGGCCATGGCCAGGCAGTTTTTGTCTTTAAACCCTCCTAGCTTGACAAACTGGGACCCTCTCTCTTCTTCCCCACCTACCTGGAAGATAATCACAAGGCGACCATCTCTCTTGCTACCGTTCCTTCTCCCCTGCTTCACTGGATCACATTAAAGTGTTAGTCCTGGGAGCTGACTGCAGGGCTGACCTTGGATTAATGGCAGGAGGGACTGGCAGTCACAGCTGTGTGCTGTGGCCGGGGGAGGGATTTATCCTCCTCATCTGACACATGGCGGTTAGCTCTTCTGTGGTGTTGTGAATACAGAGTCAGGGCTGAAAGCCCTGGTTTTCAGTACCTCTGATCTCCAGGAGTGGCATACACCTCAAACATACCTTAAAAGAGAAGGGAGCTGTGGTGTGGGTCTCAGCCTTGACTGGTAGATTCCTGGGCTTTGCACTCAAGTATCTGAGGCAGTGGGAGGCAGCCAGAGAAAGGCAGCAAAGCATAGCAAAAGATTTCTCCCAGCTGATCTGCGGGCAGTGTTGGAAAAAGGGGTTGCTGCTGTTTCTGAGAGTGACTGACAGGAACCTGGGGTGGAATTCACTTCTTACCACCTCAGAAACCTGCGATGGATATACATCTGCAGCTGAACTGGGCACTCTAGGCTTCCTTATTAGTTAATGGAGGTGTATTTTTAGGCATGACTCACCTGTCCTATTTTAGCTCTCTATTTTAGTGCATGATGAATTGTATGACATCCATTAACTTTAAAGAGGCTCTAATCCAAATAGCTTAGATGTGGACCTCTTAATTGATTTATTTGGATCAGTTCTACTCCTGTCTGCCAAGGTCTTTAAAGCACAAGGTATCTTACCAGGCTAAAGCCAAGGTAAACAGTAAGAGAGAGGCAGTGCAGAAAGATTTGCTTTTCCTAGATAGCAGCACCTCTTCAGGTACGACTTTGGCAGCCAAATGCTTGAGTTTGCTGTGGTCATTATGTACTGTCAGAAGTATTGTTGGTCCTAGTCTAGGAACAAAGCAGTCTCCAACTGCACAACCAGTTGGACAAATAAAAGGATTTTTACTTGCCTTCCTTCTCAAACATCTGCTTTTCTTTTGGCAAATCCCTCTCTCTTTCTTGTCCTATCCGTGCCCTCCTTTTCCTTATGTCTTTCTGTCTTGACCCCTTCTGATGTAGCCAACCCTGCCAGTTCTCTGTAGCTTCTCTGAGGCTGCTGTTCTTCCTTACCTTTTGCTGAAACTAAGCAAAGAGGCTCCCTGGCATAGAGGCAAGAATATCAGCTACACCCCAATAGTGCAGCCACTGTGAGACCTGCAAAAACATGCCCCCACGCATGTCCCACACCCCTTTCTGCCTCCTGCATCATTTGCAGAGCTTGCTGTGGACTGCAAGAGGCAGCAGAAGTGAAGGTCAGGTGACAGCAGGCATTTCTAAGCTGATGAATACAGCATGAATTCCCCAGTGGTGGCCCATGTGCAAGGACCAGCCTGGGACCAGGCACAGTCAGCAAAGCATAGCCATAGGAATGAAGCACAAAGATGATGAAAGACTGATATGTCTTACACGTCATCATCTCATAGCATGTGCTCTCTGCCTACTGATACAAATAAGGGCATTCTCCATAATTTTTCTGAAGCTGACATGGGACCATGATGTTTTTCCATGTGGACAGAATTTATGCAGAGCACATCTTTGAGCCTCTGGCTACATGGCGAACTGCACAAGCTCCTGAATGATACCACAGACCATGAACTGGTGGCTGCCCATACCCTGCCTCACAAATCACTGAAACGATCAGCTGGTCGAACAGTGTGAGCTCTCCCAGTGTTGATCTCCCTTATGATAGTCTCAAGGCGAGCTGGCCCTAGAGGTGGATTATATGGAAACTGAGGAATGAGGCATTCTTGATAAATTCAGATGTCTAATAGACATAAGGAGAGAAGAGCATACACACGGCAGGTCCTAGCTACATCAGCACATATGTCCAGATATCAGGAGAACTTCTGTAAGATAGTATAAAATATGTGAAATTCACGTCATTTGGCACACTTAGGGAGCTCTGTCCTACAATTCTTTCCCTTCTGCTTCTCTTGTGGCTAATGAAACGGTTACTCTTTGGTTTCAGGCTTTAACCTATTTTTAGATTCCTTTTATGCTGTTGGCCCTTTGAAATGCATGAATTGCTGTGAGGCAAGAGGAAGGCCTATAGGTGAAGTCATGTCTGGTAATGAGAGGCTCACCTATTCATCTCCTCCCTTGCTTTATTTCTATAAAGCAACTCTGTTCCCCTGGGCACATGGTTGCATACCTTTTCTGCTTTTATTTAAGCCTGACAATAATATCAGCCACAGCCCTTCATTAGCACAGCACCTGTGAATGGCTCCCTCCTTTGTGGGAGCTGTTTTCTTCACATCTAGGGGGCTGCAGAGCTGGCATGCTCAAGTGCAGTCTCAGTATATGGTCCTGTTCCCACCACACAAAATGCGTTGGCCCAAAGTGGAAAGGGAGGTGGAGGAGCTTGGATTTCAAGGAGAGAAGCTGGAGAACAGTGCATGAAGGAGGTGGGCATGAGGGGAAGCTGTGAATGAAATAGGGAGCAAGCGGGATTTATTTGTTGGATGAGCAGTAAGACCCCTTTTCTGTGAGCTGCTGGCTTCTAATTGGGATATCAGACTTTGTGCAGTAGGGTTTCACATAGTAGGGACGTGGGTAAGCAAGTGAAGTATCATCATTTAAGTAGCCATGTTATCCCAGTGACTGTGGATGCCAATAAATACCAAACCCAGAACTACTGAATTGGTGTATTCTTATGACCTGACTGACATGACCATAGATGTTAGGATTTCTGTAGTTTTAAATGTTATATAAATAATTGCATTACTTCATTAGTTATTTACTGCCTACAATTAATTAGTTCAGTACTAAACTAACTTTAGTAGTGGTTCCTCATGGGATTTGCAGCCTAGAGGCTGAAGGCCCAGCTGTGTCTCAGCTGACACTAATGAACACACTGGCTAATTGAAGTGGGAAGAATCATACCTAGTGTCTTAGTTGCAGTACTGAGCTGACTCAGTATTGACAATTTACTCATTTCTTTAAAAGCCTCAGTACTTTTCTGTTGATTAAGAAAAAAAAAATTATTATTGTTCTGTGTCTTCTGAGTTTTAGGTTCCTGGAAAATGTTTCTGAACTGATGGAAAAATTTTATTCTTCCAGACAGACCTTTATTCTCATTGCTGCAGCCATTACCGTCTCGAGGCGGTAAAAGTGGACTTCTGTTCACTCTGCATTTCTGCACTGGCATACAGTTTCACTGCCATAGAGCCATCGCCAACATATCTGCTAAATCCTGGCTAAAGACAAGGAGGTCTCAACACATCAGGGCTTGGTTTTCTTTATATGGTTGAAAAATGCATTTTGGCTTCTATGCTACAGAGAAGATCTAGCAACAAAGTGAGTGCCTCTGAGCTGTAATGGCAGTTGCTATTGCAGCTTCATACCAGCTCGGTTCCATATGTGGAAGTTAGTACTCAGAGGAAATTACCAATAGTCTGTAACACACTTGATTTTCTGTTGGCTTTTCATAGGTTCCTCCACTGATGTAAGTACATTTTAAGTTGAATTTTTCAGGGCCTGCTTATCTAGTATTGCACAGATTGCAAATGTTTGCTACGATTTCCTTTGTTTAGAATAAAACAGTCTATGACACCTGTATAAGCATTTGTATTCATATTTGCACAGAAGATGATGAAGTCTAGAAAGCTAGAGTTTGTTAAACAGAGAATGGGTAAGGAGTTAGATGGTTGGGAAAATAATTACTATTTGTACATTATTAGTACTAATTCCTATCTGCTTTTCCTGCTCACACTCAGTATTTTAAGAAAACACTGAGCATTTGCTTTCACCCTACAATGCGGTTGAAAATACACTGTTAAAATACTGTTAGAGGAATGGAAAGGAAGGCCTAATAGAAGTGATTGATGGGAGCAGCTGTAGACAGTGAACCTGTCTGTGATTTTTTTTAATGTTTTGAGGCAACTGGTTGAAGGATTGTGAGCACAGGTAGTGTTTACCTCAGTCCCTTCAGTAGATGATCTTCAGGGGTCCCTTCAACCCCCTACCATTCTGTGATTCTGTGAAATAAATAAAAATTAAATAATTTTTTTTTATTTTATAATCATGTGTTTGGCACTGGCCTCAACACTAAGTCTGCTTTATGTCACAGAATCACAGGATCACAGAATTGCTCGGTTGGAAAAGACCTCCGAGATCATCACGTCCAACCGCTCCTGTCTACCCACTAAACCATATCCCTAACTACCTTGTCTACCCGCTCTTTAAATACATCCAGGGATGGTGACTCCACCACCTCCCTGGGCAGCTGTCTTTGTATAGCGCTCAGCAGAGACTCTTGTGTTTTAGAAATTAATCTATGGTGTAGTGCCTTGTGTTTCTGAAGATAGCATAGATGTCTGAGGAGAAATACTAATTACGTCTCTTTATTTGACATCATCTGAGATCACTGCACTGTGAAAAAGTCTTCACTGTCATTTTGCCAGTGAGATCAGTTTCTTAATTTCATTAATCTTCCTGCTCTGTGTAAATCAGTGCCTCTCAGGCTTCTCTACAGGCCACCAGTTGCCTGTTCATGTCCAAGCAGGGTTGGTTTTGTTCCATTTTCCCTAAGCACAATACCAGTATCGATGCATTTTAAGTAGTCAGCCGAATAATGTATGGGAACTGAAGGGAGACGGCAAAAGCAGGATGATAACATGAACTGGTAAAAACAAAAAAATAATGAAAAGCACACTGAAATTTAAGAGAATTGGAGTAACTCATTGATGAGAGGAAGCACCCTAGAGCTGGTGCTTCCTAAGAGAGGGCAAAAGCAAGGTGTGGGGCACAGGCTCTGGTCAGCAGCTAGGTGAGAAGATGCCATAAGCAGAAAGCAGAGCAGCACATGTTGGGAGCTTGGGAACCAAGCAGTGGCAGTGGCCCACCCCCACAGCCAGCTGCAGATAAAGGGATAGATGTGTATGGGCAGACGAAATCCCCAAATGTGAAGCACAGCTGAAAAGAAAGCACAATTTCACAAAAGTGTAATATAAAAAATGGAAAACAGGTGTCAGCCCTTCTTTATTTCAGGAGAAAAGGATAAGAGACAGCTTGTTTTGCTAAGAAGACTGTTATGAGGTAGATAGAAAGTATTTTCCATCTATGTGACCTCTTACATCATACACAAAGCTTTTGCATTCTTGATCCCTGAACAACTCCCAATTTCATCCAGTCCACCACCTCTCATAATTCATTGCCTGAGTCCATTCAGCTCCCTGCTGTTTTCTTTCTGGTTTTGGCTACTAAAACTGGTTAATGGCACCTTACTTACTGGTTGCCTTTTAGGAGGAAGCTACAAAGGGAATACATTTCCTGATATCCTTGCATATTGCTGGAGGTGCAACATCTGCTCAGAAGCTCTCTGCCTTTTGCAAACACTTGGGCCTCCTGTGACAGACCCTTGTGAGTTCTTTAAAGCTGGATTCATCTTTGCTTCAAGTATTTTGAAATAAATTGCACTCACTCTGATGTGAAAAAAAATAAAGGACAAAAATAACCTAAAACAGTGAGGGGATTGGATGAGGAAAAAGACCATAATGCAAATTATTCCAAAAGGGAAGGAGGTAGACTGGCGACAGGTAAGAAAAATCAGACAATGCAAAATCCACATGTTCAGTTCCAAATGTTCAGTTCCAAATGCTCAGGCTTTGAACACACTAACTACAGCCAAGAGAGCTCTCTTTCCAGCTTTTCCCTCCTTGCTTTTTTTTTTTTGTGAGCCACAGCCTGCTGGAGTTACTCAGAGCATGGAGACAACAAAACTCTGAAGCCCAAGACAACCTAGCTTGTATCCAGGAACCAAAATATGGATGAAGGTGCTTCCATTTTGTGTTAACCTGTTGAAAAATCCAGAACAAGACCATAAGCATCCAGCAAACCCCCAGGGGCTACCCTGCAGGGCAGGAGAGCTGGGGCAGCACAGGGCAGGCATAGGGCAAGGTATCATCCCAGATAAGGGACCATCCCACACTTTCCAGAAGCATAAATGAGGCACAACCTTACTAAAGACAATAAATAGTGTTGCAGTATTTTTTGATGCCTCTTAGAGGATGAGTAGACTCATAAATTGTAGTGTGCTTGGCCATGCCTTGCAACAAAATGTACTACAGGCTCCATCCTGCTCCTTTTAAATCAATGGCAAAACACATACTGACACTGATGCAACCAGTATATGACCATTTTATAAACCGCCATCAGCTTCCAGTTTCGGTTTTGGTCCCCAGTCTATGTTTAATAGCCCTGGTCATCCTTTCAAAAAAAATATATTCTGGTGCAACTCCAACAAAACCAGTGGTCAGAGCAGAGCATGAGCCGGTGTCCATGGACTCTATGAGTCTGCCAGACACTTCTTCAGAATTCTATGTGCAGGAAAGCATCATATCAGGTCCTCAGGTAAACTCTGGGCAAGTTAGGTAATACAGTGGTGTTGGTTTGATTGAAAATGTTGTTTGGGCTTTTATTTAATAGTTTGATTACAAAACAGACTGCTTTTTCATTACCAATTTAAATAGATATTACCACCATGGTTAATAACTTTCATGGTATTTTTACACTTCAGCAACGTTATTTTTTATCCTTAAATTATAAATGTTGTGCTTTTCTCTGACATCTTATTCATATGTGGTTTTTTCCTAATTTCTTTTGCTAGAACTTGGTAATGAAACATCCAGGAAACCATGTACTTATGTAATAAAAAAGCAACAGAACTGAAATTGAACACTTACCTGGTCAGCAGAGGATCAGAAATCATGTTCAGCTCCCAGCAACCTGCCTGTCCACCTGGAATATTGCTGTAAAGTCCTTCACACCAACGCTTCAAGCCAGATGAACTCTATGTGCCAGATGAACTCTCTGCTCTGGCAGGGGGATTGGACTAGATGATCTTTCGAGGTCCCTTCCAACTCCTGAGATTCTGTGATTCTGTGTGTGTGCAAGTGTGCGTGCAGTGTGTGCCAGGGAGTGAAATACCTGAAATACCGCAGTTTCAGAATCCTTTCCAGCAGCCTGAGTTACTTGTTGCTTGAATAACAAGCATCCAAAAATAAATGTAACTTTGAATTGTCCAATTGGCTCACTAACACCACACAGCAAAGAGTCCTTTTCCTTCTGGAGCTTAGTGGTGCTGCTCTGAACATGTCTGTACAGACAGGCACCCACATAAGCTGGAAATGAAATGAGAAGATAGTGCATCCTCCTAAAAA